>NW_013666617.1:51580-52671 GCF_000517525.1 Limulus polyphemus | reverse complement strand
CGCCTTGACCACTACATTTTGTAACCACAGTTTCATTCCATTTTCGTCCATCCAGCCTTTTTGGTGGACATGAACAAATACATTTGTTGGAATTTTATCTTTAGGCTGAGTTTTTCTTTTAAATATCAAGAAAGGTGGTAGTTTTGTGCCATCAGCACAACAATTCAGAACTGCTGTATAGTGGGTCTTTTCATGGCCAGTGTTTTTTATTGAGACCATTTTAGACCCTCTGACAGCCACAGTCCTGTTGGATGGTACATCAAATGTGAGTGAAACTTCGTCCATGTTCCCTATTTGGCCCAGTTCAAAACAAGTTTTCTTTCGTGCATTTATAACAAATCTATGAAATTCTAATATTTTTTCTTCATAATCAGCAGGCATTTTCTGTGCAATGGATGTTTTTGTACGCATTGATAAACCCTGCCATTCTGCAAAGTTCTGTATCCCTCGTTGTTTTGCTACTTTCCTGGCCTCATGAATTATCATTTTGGTAGAAACACTTCTCCCCGAATTTCTCTCATTTACCACCCACGTTTTTATGTCAACCTCAAGTTCTGGCCAATGTGGGGCTGGGTAACGAAGGTTATGTTTACCTTTCCTTGTGCTCTTCAGTTGGTTTTCTTGCTGTCGCCAGACACGTATCATTTTTTCCGTAGGTGGTGGCCTTAAAGCCCTTGCTGCTGCTCTATTGCCATGCTCCTTGGCATAATCTACCACTTGTAATTTGTAGGAGATTGTGTAGCTCGATCTTTTTCCTCCTGCTACCATAACGTTTTTAAAGCACTGAAAGAAAAACAATAAATGAATTTGAGTAAACCAAAAATGGAAATGTACACTAAAAAGAGACAGGAAAACCCCAATGTAAAACACTCACCGTTATTATTTTAATATTAGATTGATTTATCTTACTCTACAGTTCACCCAGGAAAAAAATGTCAGAAGTTGGTTCACAAATCGGCTAAATAGCCTACGTGCGCTCAACGCAAAGACTTTAGATAGATAGACGGAGCACGCGATAGCATTCCCTATTGTTTGCTTGTAATTTGCCTCTATCTCTATCTTCGCTCACTGATTGGCCGTGCATTTTTCAA
>NW_013666617.1:32492-51212 GCF_000517525.1 Limulus polyphemus | reverse complement strand
CGGAAGGTCTCAACTTCGCCCACTTATTTCCCAAAATTTTGGTCAAAAAATCGCCCTGCGTCTAATATTGTCCTATATGCCGTCAAATACGGTATGTCATTTTGTCAGGTGGGAGAAGTTGCATGTCTTTTGATTTTTTGATGACTACATGAATGTTCCAATAGGAGGAGTAAAATATCGAAAAAATCAATATAAGTGTATATAAATGAAACAACTTGCACTGCTTACATATTTATTTGTGCAACAAATCTTTCCTAGGAATAGTGTGTTAAATATTTCATTGTTATACCAGTAGTTTGTCTTCAGTTACAAAATTTATGAATACAGTTTATTAATTTTAATGATTTTATATAGCAAATTAGTGAAGTTATTGTGTTAGTTGTTTTTATATAAATTTCAGAGGTTTTAAATATAATTAAACATAAATAAAAGGAAAAGTCAACAAACCTAAGTTTTATGCAAGTAAATATGTCAGTTTTAGTTAAATATTACATTTGGTGAAGTGACTGTAACTGTCCTCCAGTGGTCATTAATGATTTAACAACATTTTTCTGAAAAAAATTAAATTTGAAATCCAGCAGGATTCAGTTTCACAATTCTTGTTACTGGCAAATATTTTATTCAACTAAGCTACTTAAAATATCAATTTGATTCTAGTTTTAATTATTTGTTTTGCTTTCCTTCATGTTAATTTTAAAGTCATAACTTGTTTTCTAGTTGTGAAGGATTTTAGCCATTTGCGACAATGTAAGCTATTTATGCATCATCATCATTAAGCACCCTAATGCCACTAGTTGAAAAACTCCATTTTATAGTTATCTGATTAAGTTAAATTTGTTATTCTTTTAACAAATTATTATATTATTTGTTGTGCTTATCCTTCAGGAATCTTGGTATTTTGTGTTTTATATTCTCCTTGTGTTGTTTCCAAGTGAGATGCCCCTTCTTATTAGGTTCATTAGACCACCAGGATCAGATCTGAACAAAGTACTTTTGTCCTGCATGATGAGATGTCCAGTGTGTAGACTACCACTTGTTTCATGTGTGTTTGTGAACTTCTGGATGTTCTTTCTGTCACAGTTTAACCAGTATGTCTTCTGCACCTTATATGATAAGGATGTTGCATCCTGTTTACTTCTTGCCCTCTTCCTTCACTTTTCATAAAGACTAATTTCTTTTCTAGTCAGTGATGCATTACTTATACTGTATTTGAGATCTTTTTTTCAACCGAAATAGATTAATAGATACCATAAAATAAACATATCCTCCCATCTGGAGTTGGCTATGTGAAAGTAACTTAAATAAGATATATTATTCAGAAGATGTAGATAATCCATCATTGGTGAGTATATATGGGCACATAACATTAGAAAAGAAAATGCTATAGCTTATGAACCATCATTCAGAAATGGGATCATTTCATGAAGTATCAGTTTTATGTAGTCATTAAAGTATATGTAGTAGATAAAAGCAGGTCCAACAGTCAGTCAAAATGTGTAGATTTCTGTTAGTCCAGATATGAACATCAATTTGATTAAATTTTACTTTTAAAATGCTGATTTTATGTTTTAAAGCATGAATCTTGCTTTAATATTTAAAATATTTTTGTAAGTATGTCATCAAAATTGGTGCATTCTTAGTTATCAAGTTACACTTAGCACTTGTTATTTTAAACACTCGTGACTTTGTACACAGGTAATAGTTTTGTGAATTCTGCTTCAAATGTTTATCAGTCTAATCTACAATACAAATTTGTGCATGTGCTGCTTTATACATTAAAGAAGAATTCTTATATGTTCTTCCTACATATTTAGCTATTTGCATTCTAATGTGTATATGGCCATCATTTTAAAAGAACTGGATTTCAATTTGAGAAATAAGTGTTGAACATTACCAACATCTACATAAAGTATAATCTAAATAGAAATTAAAATAAAAAGACTATTCATATGTAGGTTTTCAGGCAGATATACAGTGGTACTTTAAAACTACCTTCATCATGAATTTGCTCTAAAATATAGTTGATTTTTTAGTCCTTTCTTAATTCATCAGATCTACAACCTTGTGAAAAACTTCAAAAAATTGAAATCATAATGATCATGAATTTCAGGTTCTACCCTTTGTTAGACTTCCACTTCTCAGCCCTTATTATCTTCATGATCATGTAGCAACTCTTCCTGCTGTCACTGAGTCACCAGAAGGAAAACGGATTTTGGATGAGGCCATATCCTACCACCTCATGCCTGATAGGAGAAAAGAGCAAAGTAATTTCCGTATGATACCAAGGAGATCCCAGGGTAATTTTGGTTCTAACACTGTAAACATTCTTTCTATAACAGTAATGTTCTCTTGTTAAAGTAATGACGGTGTAATAGATCTTCATGTACATTCTGTGATAATAACTTAAAGTGAAAGTGTGTTTTAAGCTAAATATTTAAGTTCTGTGGTAGAACCCAACAAGATTCAAGGCAGTCAGTAATCATTACTATGCATGTGAATGCTGTACAATAGAATGTCAGAAAGTACAAGTTAGATATTGTACTTGGGTATGTTGCCAGTTATTAAAGATTGATAAATCACAAAGTCAAAAATTAAAGTATAAAATGTAGCTAAAAATTAGAACCTCAGATGTCACAAGGGGATCACACAGCATATGTGTCTAAAAATTACATCAGTGTCTAAATGTGGATCGTTCATGTGTGTTATATGTTAGACCATTAAATATCACAAAGTACATAGATACTTTGTGTAAGCTGTGTACTAGAATGTCTTAGTGTAATTACCATGTGCATGTTTGTTATGAGATAGAGATAAATAGATAAAGGTTAATAAAAAAAACTTTCAGATATGTGTTGGAATTCAACTGTTGTAAGGCTATCATCTACTTACATATATCATGTCCAGACGAATTTGAAGAGATATGACAAAATTATAATACATAGGAGCTATGTAACATAGAACTTCTATAAATCATAAGGTAAGTGTAGTCATCTGGAAAATGATACAAGTGAAGTTGTGTGATAAGATAGAATTTTATAATAGGTATTACAATTATAATATACTTGTGTGCTGAAATCTGTTACTGGAAATAAGATATTACTGATTTAGTGACGTCATTGGCTGAAAAATTACAATTCTTACAGTGGGATTCATGTTGGTAGTTGTTGTCATTAGGAACCTACTTGGAACTGTGTACTTTTGTGTCTTTTTTTTTTCTTTAAGTCTTTGTTTTAGGAAAATATATCTAAATAAATAAATATTTTGTGATTATTAGGAGTTGTAGATATGGTGGTTCTTTCTGGAGGAGAAGATGACAAAGTGATGTTGAAAACAGTGGAATGTTTTGATCCTGGCCTAGTTGTTTGGCATAGTTTACAGTGCTTACCTTTTGCAGTAAGCAAACATGGCATGGTGGTGACAGGTAATTGATATACTATTTTGAAAAGTAATGAAATAATTATTTCATTGCCCAGTTTAACAAAATGTATGTCCGTAGAAGATTGTTTTAGAAATCTTGAATATAGATTTTTTCTCTCAAGGTCAGGTATCACTGTTGTATAGAAACTAAAGTGATAATTTCTTTGAAATTGTAAATGTAACATTTAATAGTATTATTGAAGCATACATGTATATAAAATTGAAAATATTAATTAAGATAAATGTTTTATTTTATTTTGTTACCAGGAAGCAATACCTTGTACGTGGCTGGAGGAGAGTGTCCTGATGGAGCTTTGAGCGATACGGTATGGAGGTATGACCCAGTGTGTAACCAGTGGGTGGAAGTGGAGCCAATGAATCAACATAGATCTGAATTAGGTACTCGCGTACCTTTTCAAACGACTGAGAGGTACACCTTTCAGTGCTTCTAGCATGTGCTGAACATTTCTGTAGGGGCAGCTACATCACATTTAATAGCACTCTTTGTTCAGAAGTGAATGAAAATTTGTATAACTCTCATAAATGTAAATTATTTGCAAATAGTTGGTTTCACAGCAAATATGTTTTAATATTTTAAAGATTTCACTACACTTAATACACTTCAATGTCAACATTAAAGTCACAGCTATTTTTATTATCTGTAAAAAGTTCAGTTTTTTGGTCATTTTTTATGTGCTGTTTTTCTTAACAAATAAGTTCTGGAGTGTAAGATTAAGAGGCTTGATTATGGCATTTCTTAAAAATAATATTTTGGGAATTATAAAGAATGGGTGTAAGTCTCGTATGTTATATGTCTAATCAGTATTTTTTTCATTTATCTGAAAATGTAATTTTTTTTTGTTTCAATTGAGAGCAACAATGGCTTTGTTAATATAATGTAAACTGAACTAAGCTTTGTGTAAGAAATGATTTAATTGAACAAAATTACATTTTACTGTATTAACTCGTGTATTGCTATCTAACAAATCACCAATTTATTGGAAATTTGGCAGAATTGTATATCTCACTTTAAATGTATAAAAAAATTTACTTAGGGAGTATAAATTTCTCCAGCTTTCATATATCAACCACTTAATTTCAAAAGATGTTTATAACCAGTTTGCCAGAAATGCAGTAATAGTATTAGAGTGAACTAATACTCTTTATAGCAACAAATATTAATAGATAGATGGTAATTCATACAAATGTTTTAGGTTTAGCAGTTTTGGATGGACACATGTATGCTGTCGGTGGTTGGGAATGGGAAACTAGGTTATCCAGTGTAGAACGTTATGACTTCATACAAGACAAGTGGAGGTTTGTGTCTCCTATGGCAGTTGCATTAACAAGCCCAGCAGTGATAGCACTTAAAGGTTTACTGTATGTAGCAGGTAGGTGCACATATTAGTATCTTTTATTGTAGTTATTACAGAAAAATAGTCAGAGTGAGGTTTACCTATGTTCTCTACATAAAATACAGTAGTAAAGTTTAGTTACAATTGCATGTGGAAAAAGAAGTTTGATTTTCTTGATAGCTGGTGATACTGATAAATATGGAGCATATTTCTTGTTGTGTTTATTGTACTTGTATTCATTTTGACATATGTATAATCACATATTATTTTTAGAGTTAGTGTATTATATACTAGCTGGAGTACCTGTTCCCTGGATGGAAGTTATATATATTCATGATTAATGAATGGTTATTTTAGGACATGAAAAGCTGCTTCTCTTATATGTAATTGTAAAGAAATGCAAAAATACCCATAAAAACTGCAAAACACAAAATGTGAAATCATAAATTTGCATGCATCTCTGCATGGACCCAACAAATCTTCATATCAAATGTGATATAGATCCATTAACAGGGGGTTAAGTAGTGGTAAAAAATGCAAAAACATGCATAAAAACTTCAAAACTGAAAATTTATATGTATCTCTCCATGGACCCAGTGAACCTCCATGCCAATTTTGGTGAAGATCTATCCACACCCTGCGAAGTAGTTACATGGACAGACAACAGACAGTACTATTATACTTATATAGATGTTTTTTATGGTTAGGGTACCCAAATGATGAATCAATGCATTTTTATCATTGTAAGTTTTGTTTTATTATGTTGCATACTCCTTCTTAAACCAGTATATAATTACTGGGTTAACCATATGTGGACGTGGTCAGTCCATTTAACTGACATCCATATCAGAGAATTAATGTCAACTATAATTTCAAATTTACTTGATGTATCTTCACAAAATTTTTAGACTTTTTAGGCTTGTACAGAATTTTCAGTAAAGTATTTTCACTAAAAATTTATCTCTGAATTTACTGAGTCACTCTAACTAGTCTGAGTGCAAAGTGTCATGTTAAGAATGAACATAATTATTTTCATCTTACAGTTTTTATATTTTGTGTGTATAACCCCTAAAACCTCCAAAATGGAAATCATAAGTTTTTTGTTAAAACTTTCTACTTCATCTCTTATTTTCTTTACCCTAACACTAACTGTAGCAAAATTAAAAGTTTAAAAATATGAAATAAATTTAAATTACTTTTTTTTTTTCTAGAATGAGTGTATATTGTAACAGATGGTTACACACTATTTGTTCTTACAGCCAAATCTAATAGACTTTTCAAATCTGGGATCATTTAGTTTTATTGCTTTACAATTGCACTTGGACAGTCTTAGATATATCAAAAACCCTTCAATGCAGCCAGACAGCTTTGTGTAAACAAACAATCAAGTTACTTTGTTAAATTACAACCATTCCTTGTGAAGTGCATGTGCTATTATGAAATATCACAATAAATTTGTTATTTAATTTTTTTAAAGTTAAGTTTTCTTATGTAACATAATAAATGTCTCATTTTTATATTATAGTTAATTTTATAAAAATGAATACAAAATCTGTATTAAAAAACAAGAAATTTAGTACTTACATTTGTATTCCTGCCATCAGCAGACAAAGCTTTGTAGGCTTACTTTTTAGTAAAAATATTGATGGTCCAAAATATTATTGATTTTATTTCAAGTATACAGTTTAAAACACAAAATATTATCATGCACAAACAACAGAATGTTCTAAAACTACTATAATTTAACTGTTTTTCTAACTAAGCTATAAGTGGGTTAAAAAATTTGTTAGCTGGTTGACCCAAACACCACGAAGGCAAACAATGAAACTGAAGTTACGTTCCCAAACCTGTTGCTTGAATGAACAAGCCTGATAATAAGTCTTATATAAAGCAGAACCTTCTGTTTCTATTAGAATATTTATTTATGAAGGACTGGATAAAATAGGAGGGGCATGGTGTGTGAGTTTGACTTTCTTGTTTATATTTCAGTAAAGAATGAAGTTTGGAGGCTATAACTGTGTATTGTGACATAGCAATATCTATAGTATAAATGTGTAATTGATGGCAAATTTAAAAGATCATACAGGAAAAGAATCTAAAATGGAAAATTTGGATTAAAGAAGCATCACATGATACAGAGAAGTGAAGATTGAGAGTTTATTTAATTATTGTCTTTTGAAATTAAGACATTAAAACTTAAATAATATAAGATTTCAATTCTAAACTACATTTTGATGCCAAGCTTATTAACATACATTGATGATTATGTTTTTTTAATTAAAGTTTGAATGTAACTCTTGTAAGAGGTCATAATGAGCACTTTGACCCTCATCTGTAAACATAGGGTTAACTTATAGTTTTGATCTATGTAGGTGGCTTATATTGCTCAGAAATTAATTATAATTGTCCTAATGTCATTTATAAAACTTTAACAGTATTTTAATTGTCCATATTTCAGAAAGGATATATAGTTTTTTCATGTAGTTCAACATCCGTTTGTAATAAAAATTATCCTGTTCATAGCCAGTTTATGACTGAGTAAACAGCTTATGATTACAACTGTTGGGATGTTGTTTCAGGTGGTTCTTCACAACAGAATGAAGATGGTGCCAGTCTTGTGCAAGCATATAATCCTACAAAAGATTCCTGGTCACTTGTGGCTCCACTACTTGCACCAAGATTTGGTGCTGGGATTTGTGTGCTCAATGGATTAATCTATGTAATAGGTATACATTTAAAGATAATGATATAGTCTAACCTTTCTATCTTCGCTTTAAAAAATTTCTGTACAACACAAAATAAGAATTCTGTTGCAGAATTAAACATTAAAGTCAGTTATGATTTTTGAACCATGGTTGAAAGTAAGTTTAAATGTGAGTAAAAAAAGATATTATGAAGTGTAATAAGTTAGAGTTTCCATATTAAAAAGTAATAGTAAAACAGTCTTGTTATTGCTAGATTTACCTAGTTAAAGGGTCATGATAGATAATAACTATAACTTTTGATTTGTTTACCATTCAAGAAATGCTCTGTTAGATTAACCTCTTTTCTGCCAATGTTCCCATGTTATAACAAGACAGGTTTTGACAAACAGGTGTTTTTCTTTTAAGTTTTGAGATTAGTTATTGATGTAATCTTAAATACCTAAGAGAAGTGTTTCATAGACTAAGTTTTTATCATGATTGATTGATTTTTGTAAAAGTTGTGATTCTATGAAAATGTGAACAGTTAGACTCACCAACTTGCCAACTGACATCCTTCTTGTAAATTAAAGTAAAACATATTTTGAAAAATGTATGCATTAGCTATAAAAAATCTAATCTTTTTGGGAAGAAAACTGTCATACATTTCAGTAATCCAACATGGGAACATCTGAAATTTGTATACAGAACGTTATTAGGACATAAGGGAATGAAGCTGCTTTATACATTCTGTAGTTTATCTTGTCACTAAAAATAATTATGTTGTTACTTGTAAGCCTAGAACTTAAAAGCTTATGTTGTCATTAAAACATAATTACATTGTTAATTAGTGGAAATAAATCAAGAAAAACCACTGTGTACCTGATTTAAATTCAAATTCATCCAATCACATGAGAATGGACAGTGAAGGAGAAAGGTGGTAATTTTGTTAGTAGTAGGTGTTTGTTATGCGAGTTTTAAGCTATCAGCCTTTAGTATGTTGTTTAAAAACCATTATGCATGCAGCCATTTTGGTAACTATTTGCACTTGTGTTTCTGAAATATTGTTAGCTTCTTTTTAATCAGACAGGCATACAAATGTACATATATAATATTTGAATAAAAAATACCATAAATTGTGAAAGTAAGCATGATTGCTCAAAGAGAGCTACGAGTGGTAGGAAACAAGTTGAAAATAATAAATATAGTTTATTTTTGATCTATGAAGTATATTCTAGTAGATTTTAACTCAGCTTTTTATATTTTAGATTTATTTGGTTGAAATGATTAAGTATGATTTTGAAACAAATTCCATAGATAACAAATATGATCACCCATAAATTCTCACAATTAATAAACACACATCTTAACTAATAATTTTAGACTTAGTCCTACATTGTACAAACACAGACAGGTCTAATTGAACTTGTCAAATTTATATACATATGTATAATGCACAGGACATATAACTCGGTAAAAAATGAACCATTAGTACTGTTGGGAGACTACAAGAATATTTTTGATGACTCTGAGATTAGGATAGAATATGAGTGAAATCAGTGATTCCAATTCCCCTAAAGCCAAATCTTCATATGTGCCCACTTAATCAGCAGATTACCCAACACCACCTGGAATAATTGGATCACATCTGAATGTCATGTAGACCATAAGTCAACACTAACTAATAGTAGGTTCACATCTATCATATTAACATAAAATATCACAGTATTATATTCAACATTTTAGAAAATATGAAAGCAGTACAACCCCTATTCAACAATTACAACCCTCTGGACAGCTCCTGTGTATAACTAAAAAAGTAAATAAAACCACCATTAATCTACATAATGTTTTATATCCATAACCCACCACACACACACACACACACACACACACACACACACAAAAGAAAAAGGAAAGAAAAATAAAAAAACATTCTTAAAAGAACCTGCATATCTTAAATCTTCTCTTATGTCATCACTTATTCAAATAATGAATAATCATAAATATAAACTGTATAATGGATATGAAATTAATAAAGAAATGTTTTGAAATGCACTAATGAAACATTTTGAAATACCCTCAATGACTATTTTTCATTTGCTATGAAACAGTTACACTGCAGTATAAGTTAATAACAGAGCACCACTAAGGCTACAGCCACTTTGCTACTTGTTTTGTTGCTTTATAAAAGAAACATTTACCACCAGTTTATTCAAGACACAGAATAGCTGTTATGCTAAATGTTACTTTAACAGAGTATCACAACAAGGATACTTAATGTACATTTAAATTAAATACTGTTCACAAAAAAGATCATGGAAATATGGCAAACTGCCTTGGGTACTTGTATACCCTGGTCTGAAAATGAGAAGAGTGGTTTGGTATAGAGAATTCAATAAACATATTTTTATATATCCTTCCCCCTAAGTGTATTTTATTAGATTTGTTTTTACAGACAAGAGATGCTCTATAACTTTTTTGATTTATGTGTAATTATGTGCTACAATTTTGGTGTTTTGAAATAACTTCCTTTATTTTTTCTTAAATTCAATAATAACCCTATGTCTAGAATGAATTGTAGGTAGTTTTGTAGTGGGTTATACAAATAAATTGTTGAATTACATAAATATATGTTTAGAATGATAGTAGATATTCCTTGATGACTGAGGTCAGGAGTTGTATTAGAAGAAGGGTGATTGCCAGCAAAAATCCAAAGTAAGCAGTTGCATTAGAATTCAGCTGTTATTTAGGATTATGATTTATGTTAAGAATATGCCTTTAGAAGACTACCTATGTGAACTATGTATGTATATGTGTATTTGTATGTTTATATTACTAATAACTATATATATATATAATAATAATAATTAAGTTGTCTAATTTCTCAATATGCCTGTGAGTCAACTGTACATTCTAAACTAATCCAATTTAAAGTCCAGTTCAGAAATAAATGAACTGTTATTTTTAGGTGGTTGTCAACCATCAGTAGGATACACCAACAGTGTAGAAAGTTTTGACTCTGAGAAGAACCAGTGGAAAATATGCCCACCAATGAAACAAAAGCGATATAGACCGGGGGTTACGACTTTACATGGAAAAATTTATGTTTGTGGTGGAGAGGATGGTTTTGACCAGTAAGTGTTAGGATATATTTTTGTGATTGATATGTCTCTAAACTAGTTTTAGACATAATATAATCTTTTTTTTGATGTGGAATACTGGTCAAATTAAAGTAGGAAAGTGGGAATTTTTTATTTATTTTTTGTAAATGTGTATGTTGCCAATACTGAAGGTATGTTTAATAGAAGTTTTAAAATAAATTTTTCATGTGCAAAATGCCTACTTTTGCAGGAATCTTAAAATATATTCTGTGACATCAAAAGTGTAAATACAGAATGATATCCTGCAAATTACCATAAAATGTGGGTAATCACTTTTTTTTTCTTATATTTTGTACTCTACAATTATTTTATAAACCAAATAAAATATAAAATTTAACGTTACACACTTGGACTTTAATTCTATGATGACAATAATTTATTCATATTTTTAGAAGAATGTATATTTTTTTAAGTATTTTATAAAATGTACAGCCAATGAACTAAAAGCAGGTAAAGCCAGAAGTACAAGTTGGTTATATAATTCCATAAGCATCATGGGAAAAAGAATAAAGTTGAACATTGAACTTTTAAAAACCTGTAAATGAAGCAAATTCAAGGATTGGTCATGCTAGTACCAATATTTTTATCACTTGGTTGAAAAACTGATTTTTAATCAACATAAATTCAAAGCTATAACTTTGTATTGAGTTTATCAGAATGTGAATTATAATGTTTCTATATTTATTAAGATTTACAGATTCATGTTCATGATTCAATTCTCAGAGTATAATTCAAATTAATTCACTGTACTCAGCAAGTTAAATATATAATCCTGCATATTTTCATCTGACAGTAGGCTCTTATAAAGAAAATGTGTACAGATTCAGATTTTATTGTTAATCATATTAATTTCAATAAATTTCAGTCTTAAAAGGTTTAATGTTGTTGAAAAAAAGAGTTCAGTTTTTTTTACTGTATATCTCTGTACACTATTAGTATATGTTATAAATAGTAATTATTTTTGTTCTCTTTTATTCTTTTAACAGGTATCATAAAACAATTGAATGTTACTGTCCTGAACAGAATCAGTGGAATATTGTTGCTGGTATGCAAACTCCACGAAGTTGGGTTGCTTGTGCAACATTAAGGGTAGGAGTATTTCGAACATTTTCTGTACTCATAAAAAATCATTTGTATTTACTGTTTAATTACTTTTACTAAAATATTTTATGGGAGATAATACAGGTTATATAGAAATTACTGACTTGTTTTTAATACAATTCACTAACAGTGGGGTCCACGTTTTGCATGGTGAAAAACTGGGTGAAATCACTCGTTTTATTTGTAGGATAAGTTTGGGAACTTAGCAGTAATTAATTGCAATATAGATGGTATTTTTTTTTTCCCCCTTTTTGCGATTTTTATGTCATTAGCGACTACATAACCAACAAAGTCACGGATTCATAAGCAGTTTGGTATGAAATAGTTTAGAAAAATGTTTAAAAGCCCAACTGATGAGTTGTGGTATTGAATGAAAAGGTTATTGGACAGTGACTTCAGGCAGCAAAAGACAGAATTGAAACGGTATTTGTTACACAGACCCCTAATTCTAAGCCATAATGGACAAATTAAGAATGTGGAAAAATCTGCAGCTTACTTATTTTTATAACAGTTTTTAGGCCTATTGGTTTTCCAATATTTCACTGCCTTTTAGCATTTAAACTATAAGCATGAAGAGAAAGTCACAAAGTAATATTAAACTCAGTAATATAATTTGTCTTTAATATACAATTCCTTTTGGTCATTGAGATTCTATTAAATTGATTTACTTAAATAAACAAAAAAATATTTTACATTAGAATTCAAGTGTTATTTCCTTTGCTTTTTGTTTTAGAGGTACTAATGATATAGTACTTATGTATTGTGACTTTACTGTTGTAGAGTTGGGATTTTTAGGCTCTAACATAGTGATTCTTTGTTTATCTGGGCTATTCTGAGAATGTGGAGTCTTTGTATGTGGCATTTTGGTTTTAAAAATATGGATGAATCTTAATATGTTTATAGCATCATCATAAATACTATATCAAACTTAATTAATTGTTAGTGATAAAATATTCTGTAGATAAATAGCACTTGTGGTCTTCTAGAATAGTAATAACATATATACAATATTGATTATTGCACAACAAAATCAGATTTATTATAATTGAGCAGAGCCATAAAAAGACTACAGGTTTTGGCATCATCAGGTGTAAGAGTTAAATATCGGTTACTGACACCTACATAACATTCAATTTACATAAACATACATTACATCCTCAGCCCTGTCTTGACCTCAGTTACACTATAACATTCAATTTACATAAACATACATTACATCCTCAGCCCTCTCTTGACCTCAGTTACACTACCATCCCTGAAAAGCTAACAAAATCAATTTACAGTATTTCATTTTTTCCACACCTGGTCCAAAATCTTTCTTTAAAAGAATATTTTTGTTCTTAATTTTTGCTAATTCTCTAATACGTAGTTCCTACATAAACTCAATCTGATTTATCAGTTTCACATCTTTCCACTCTATAACAAGACATGCTTGCCACATGTTCCATTAAAGCTAAATAACTTTACCCGCTGCATTTTTGTGTTCCTTAATTCTAAATTTCAGATTTCTATACATTTGGCCCATAAAAAATAGACAACAGACAAAGTAATTCTGTAAGTACCACATTTGTCAACTTGTTTTATTTTAGCTTTTACTTGTGTTAGGCAATTATTTAACTTACAATTTAAACCTTTTTTGTTGTTGTTACTTATTCTTGTTGACATACCTTGAACTTATGACAAGCAAACCCTCCTGTCATCAACTTTAGTAATTTCTTGTAACCTTGTAAATAGTGACTTTTAAATTTATTACTGTACTTATTTTACATATCACTAAATTCGGGGTCTTAGCCTTTTGTCATTAGCTACATGTTTTAAGAAACTTAAGTAACAACCATAACTACGGATTTTCAGTGCTCTGAATAATAGTGAGAATTTGATGTAGACTTCTCAGTAGCAGTGTATTCTTGCAAGGTCACTGAGTTGAAACAGATATTTATATACACCTCTGTATTGAAAATACTCTCATGATTACAACTAGCATAGCTGAAACAGTGAATTCACTGTTCACATACTTAAAAAAAAACAAAACAGAAGGGACATTTTATTTTTTGGTTTCAAAACCAATTATTGTATACACATGTCATTAATCATAAGTTTATTAAAAGTTTCTTAATGTACATCTTTGAGACCTCAAAAAATTAAACTGAGCCAACATGCAGGTGTGAAAAATACAGAATATATATTACATATGTAGCACTGATACTCATAAGATAAAAAAAATTATCAAGTTCAGAAATTTTTGTCTAGAGCATGTATAACACAGTAGTTTTGTGGGGAGGGTGAGATTATTTCAGTTAAATATACATAAATAACAAAAAAATATTCCACACCTTTCATGTAACAAATGAAGTTTGTAATCAGCTACTTTTAGACAATGATTTTGTTCAGAATCTTAACAATGGTTATGTTTTGTACTCTACCTTTTAGATTCTTTAAAGTCAGTATTAAAATGTTAATTTGGAGAGATTGAATCGAACGATATACAAAATTTAACGTTAAATGAAAGTCAAGAAACAGTTTTTTGAGTGAAATATTTTAGTTCTTAACTTTATAACAATATTTTGACCATTTGTGTGATCATCATCATCAGATAAACTGTTGTATGAAATATTGAGCGAGCATTTTGTTTCAGTTTAGAAAACATACGGAGTGACAACTGTGTTTTGATTTAAATTGGTTTTAGTCCACAAATAGTTAATGCTTCTTTTATTAATGTTGTTCTTGTTACATAATATTTCAAGTTGCTAATATTGATTTGTTTTGTGATTGTTATGTTTTTTGATCCTAATATTTATGTTGCACCATGTTGCCTATATAAGTGATACTGCACTGATACTTCTGCTATTGAAGTTGTCAGAATAAAACTTCTTAGATGATCTTTAATTTTAGTTCTCAGTTTTTGAATAAATTATAACTATTGTTGAGATTTCATTATTTTCATACTTGATTCCAAATTTTTATGTTTTTGGTAAGACACATATGTCTGAATTTGTGCATTTTATTTCCTTTTTTGTTATAAAGTTAAAAAATAAAAGAATCCACACAAAAAGCTGTGTCTCTGGACTTTTATTTAAAGTATACAGTTGATTTCCTCTCCTTATAACAAATGTTAACTTTGCATTTTTTCTCAACAGGTATCTGCTGTTACATCCGTACAGGAAGGATGAAGATTTTTTGTGTGTGTCAGACTTAATTTATAAGTAGAAATCTGAATTGAAGACTGTGTGCTTGTTTCCTTTTACTTGGAACATATGGAAAGTTCACTTACTTTTTCATAACAAGTGCTGTCTTCTATATATATTTACCGGACCAGCTTTATACATTTAAGTATACACTGTCATCTGTGGATTTCATGCATGCTCACCTTAATAGTTAGGTCTGATGTTTGTCCTACAGCACACATTGAACTGTGTTATCAGCTGAAAAAGTTCAGTCATTTCACTCATTTACAGTTAATTATTTACTATGATAATTTTAATAACAGCTAAGCTAAAAATCACAGACAGTTATTACATAAAATGTGTTGGAGATGAAGACAATAATTACAATTTGGCAGATGGTTTTCTTAACTATAGAAGTTAAGCTGTGAGGTTTACTGCTGATTGTGTAATATTTAAACAAATGATCATAGATTGTTATAAACATGGTTATTCTTAAAAGCAAATACGAAGATGTATTGTGTAAAAAAAAAAAAGACTTATAGGAATAAACATTTAAAAGGAAATGTACTTGAAAATGTAGAAAAGGTTTACTTCAAGTTAATCTCGCAGTAATTTCCAAAGAAACAATACCATTTATAGTTCACCAAAGATACATGACTTGCTGAATGGAAACTGTAACAGTAGTTTCTCACTGCTTGATAAGTTATAATTTGTAAATTAAATGCTATAGTAACTACTTGAGTTACAGGATATAGATATGAAGATGTGACAAAGTTATACATTAAAAAACTAGTACTGAATGGATATTGTAATTACCCTTCTGACTAAGGAGTAGAGCTGGACAATTTAAACAATTACATCAATTAGTGTCAGGTAAACTAACTGATTATTACCATTTTCAATCATTCCAACAATCAATCAGTGATTTAAAATTACGATTGCATTGATTGTCACAAAAATAATCAACAAACCCGAAATTAGTTTCCGATTATTACTATTTTTGATAATTCAAACTACCAAGTAATCAAAATATTGCTATTATCTTTTGTTTGTTGTTAAGTGATAAAGCTTCTTAATGGGTTATCTGTACTCTGCCCAATCTTACTTCAACTTTGTTCAGCTTTGGTAAATTGTGTTGGGGGAGAGGTCAAAGCTACTAAGACTATCTGTCACTAATTTTGAACTGCTGACTAGAGGAAAGGTATCTGGCAAGCACCCACTGCTAACTTTTACTTTTTTTTTTTGCTTGTACATACTATAGTTTCAGAAACACTGAAATAATCAATTAATTGATTGTTACTGATGAATGTGGCAGTAGATCAATTGATTAGGAAGTACCACTAATTGCCCAGCTCTACAAAGAAGACTTTCTTGATTGTTTGAAATGATTGATTCTCATGATTTAGTTTCAAAAATAACAATAGGACTTTCATAAAAGATTTATGTAACTATAAATCACATTGGCATAGAACTAAAAGCTTTTTTTTTGAATTGCAAAGAAAAATCTTTATAACATTTAATGTTATAACTTGGAAAGATGGCAAAATTATCACTAGCAAAAGGAAATGAGACTAAAATTTTAACATATTTTTCCTTTATTGGTGAAAGGGTGTTATGAACACCACAAATTATTTTAAATTTTCATTATTGTAAGATTAGCAAAAAATAATGTGAAACACACAACTACATCGCACCTATTTATTAGTTATAAAACATCAGACCACACACTACCAGACTTTTCTCTTTCTGTTTATCTGCTAAGAACAGCTAGTCAACTTGTACAGATATCTAGGCAGGAATGGAAAAACAAGTTCAAGTTTTGTTTTATATGCTTCTTTTCTTCACAAAATAGTGACTTGGATTATATTATTTGTTAACCTTTTTTCTAGTGGAATATAGCATGAAAGATAATTGTATCTTGAAGGCATTTATGAACTACCCCCACTCTTAAGTCACATGCTTAATAAAAAACCTGAGGATAACTTGATATGGATTTTATTAAAAGTTGGTCAAAATTTTTCTCAATAATAAAATCATTAACAACAATTGGTATTATTATGGTAATTACAAAAAACATTGAGATATTTTCAAAGTACTAATAATTGAAAAATAATTAGTTCATGCAATGTTCCATCAATCATATGAATAGGGAGGAAGTTTGCTGCCTTTTTCCAGCTTCATTAGTAATTCAAACTTAGCCTTAAATAGTTTAAAAATAGGTGCAAGTAGTGATTGTATGTTAACCTTTTCAATTAATGTTATCTGCCTAAATCAAGTAAACATAAAGAAATACCTAAATTTGTTTCTTTCAATCTATAAATTATATGGTAGGTGTACAGCACTATAAAAATGCAAACAACTATGGCTAGGTGTATTCTTCTGTGTGTGTGTGTGTACAGAATTAAAGAATATGACAACTATACGGTGAGATGTAGACTCCCCTGTGTATACAGCACACTAAAAATATGACAACTATACGATGAGATGTAGACTCCCCTGTGTATATAGCACACTAAAAATATCACAACTATACGGTGAGATGTAGACTCCCCTGTGTATATAGCACACTAAAAATTTGACAACTATATAGTGAGATGTAGACTCCCCTGTGTATACAGCACACTAAAAATATGACAACTATACGATGAAATGTAGACTCCCCTGTGTATATAGCACACTAAAAATATGACAACTATACGGTGAGATGTAGACTCCCCTGTGTATATATTACACTAAAAATATGACAACTATATAGTGAGGTGTGAGCTTCATTGCATGTACTACGCACAAAAATATGACAATTATATAGCAAGATGTGTAAACTTCTCTGCACATATAGCACACTAAAAATGTGAACTATATGGTGTGATTTAAACTTCTTTGCATGTACAGCACAAAAAATGTGACATCTATATGGTGAGATGTATTTTGATACTGGAACAACAAATTAAAACCAAGATTGCATTATTTTACTTTTTAGTACAACTTTAATAAAACACTATAAGAACTTGAAATTTTTTGTAGCTATATAATGCTAAAACAATATCTATATATTTGTGACGATAAAAACTTCCACCAGAAGTAAAACTTATTTCATTTATTTTAATATGAAATTTTACCTTATTTTATTATGACCTATTAACAATAATTCAATGGTATTGTAACATAAGAACATAGGTGCTGTACAACCTTCATAAATCACAATCTTATTGGTACAAGAATCAGCTTAAACAAATTTATTCTCATCCTTAATTGACTGAATTACATGAACTAATAAAAAAGATGGTCTGTACAAGGCAGTTATTATTCCATCTCATTAATCTACCATATACAGCCATGCTTTCTTTTTACAGGAATACAATTGCTTTCAGCAAAACTAGGTTCTACTTGATTGTTTATTTTTAGAGAAAAGTCATATTGGGCTATCTGCTGTGTCCACTGCAGGGAATCAAACCCTGGATTCTAGCATTGTAAATCCATAAACTTACCACTGTCCCACTGGGGGACATTCTCTTTTGACGTATAAGGCATTCTATTATTTCATTAGAAAGTGAAATTTGTACTTAAAACAGCCTTAGAGGAGTTAAAACATTTGATTAGTCTGGTATGATTATCTTTCACAGAAGTAATACAAACCACTTGCATATAGTATTTGAAATAATTTAATTTTTTCTCACTCTATATATACACCTGGAAAAAAGTTAAGCACCCCCGTGTTTTTTCAAGTGATTCAGATTCGACGTTCTTGTGACTGATTATAAATTACCATTCAATCTAAACGTGTTTATCAAACGAAATTATGCATTATTGGGCACAAGAAAACAAGATTATCACCGTA
>NW_013666617.1:28856-31666 GCF_000517525.1 Limulus polyphemus | reverse complement strand
AACGCTCACATCCTTTTAATTATGTTTGAAATTATGAACATTGATCAACATCATGAAAATTAAACCTTATTTTCAATAAGCAATCCTGAAAAATATTTGGGGGTGCTTAACTTTTTTCCAGGAACGGGCTTGGAAAAATCATTATAGTCTGATAATGAGAAAAGTTGAAACACTTGCATGTTAAGAATTATTCTTGTAAACAATAATTTGCTTTTAGTTCAAGAAACCAAAAGGTAGCTTGTTTAGACAAATAGAAGAACTAGGAAAAAAATTTAAAAAAGAAACATCATTCAAAGTGTGCTATTATAAAAATATTCCGACATTGTCTTGATCAATGTTTCATAGTTTTATTAGAATTGTGAATCAAAGTTATTATCTCTTACAGTTTTTTTATCACTTCATGTATTTATTTTCATTATATTGTGACAAATACCGGCATGCACAATATAGCTCCAACACTGGAGATAACTGGGTTTTACCATATTTGACCAATTTCACTTAGGAACAGCTAGACTGAGAAGCTTAATAACTGAATATTATCATTTTAGAAAGTTTGTATTATAATGAGTAGTGAGGAAGCAAGCTCATTGAAATATGAATAACTGTACATTGTTAGAACAGCTATATACTTATATGTACTAAAAAAATTACTTTCCAGAAAATTTTATTTCATAAACTGTGCATTACAACAAAATATTTTATTGTGCTTGTAACAAAATATTTTATCCTTCATCATAATCAGAATTCACAGAGGATCAAAAATAAGTTGACAACCCAAGCACCTTCAGAAGAAAGAAGGTCTTATCTTCTGAAATTCTAATCAGACTACTTTGAATTCTGTGTAAGTTCTCCTTACTCAAAACATTTCTCAGACATACATACACAACTTATGAAACAATGTGGACAAGCAACAATATCAGAATGCAATTTCCATCATCCATGGAACAATGACTATGATATGCATCCTGCCACTTAATATCATGATCATTCAAAAATTAATTGTATGTATGTAAACACATATATATATTTATTTATTTTGAATTATATCAATAATAATATGCACTAGTTATCTTCATGTTAATTAAAAACTTTATTTACAATTAGGTGTGTTAATCTGATTATACAATATTCCAAGTTTTAGGTACATCCTATCACACTGCAAGAAGTCTATAGATTGGTAAGGTTGATTTCAGTAGGTAAATCCTCAAGAGCATAATAATCATGTTTAATTGTCTCTGGCAAAACTCGAACAATTCTCATTCCAGATTTATCTGTTCCCAATTGTGCTCCAATAGCTGAAGTGGTCACTACTTCTATGTTTTCATAAAATCCTCCTGCATTTCGATGATAGTGGCCACAAAATATAATTTTTATACCTATTAAAAATAATTAATTAGTATCTGGGTATGCACCATAGTAACTTCGTGCAGGTTTAAACTTCAAACAATTTATAATATATGGAGCATAAAAAGGATAACATGGCATTTTTCTGTCAACATTTATTAAAACATTCTAGCAATATAATTATTGGCTTTAATTACAGGTTTATAAATTGGATAAACAAAACAGATGAAAAGTTTTTATTGCTAAAATTTGAAATATCTTGAGTGATATTTTTATTTTTGATAATGTCTGATAAAATATATAGAACTGAAAATAAAAATGGCTTCTGGGGAAATTGAATTTCTACTGTGTGGGAAGAATTCAAAATAACTGATGAAAAAAAAAAATGTGTATCATACAATTTTAATTGTATTCAACCCTTTGATGTGCTGGATCCACTTCAATCCATCTTTTTTAGGACTTGTTCTACAAATAACTCAATATTCACGTCCTTTTGCATTTGTTTTTCTTAATCGTTCTTAGCTATTAACAGAATATTATAATAGCAACAACTTTTAAACTTCTTATCATGTTAGACTGTAAGATTACAAACTTACCCGCCTCTTGAAATTTTTTCAGCATTTTTATTCTTAAGTCTTTATCTATGTTAAAATACTCCTTTTTCTCATCAGGTTTAAACAGAAACCATGGAATATGTTGGAATACAACAACATGTTGGAATGCACCTGATTTTGCAAGAGAAAGCTGTTCCTCCAACCATATTTCCTGTTCTTTAGCATTGTCAAGCACCTAAGTTAGAAGATTATTTGCTACATTAACTTACATAATAGTACTATCAGTTCAAACTCAAAATGGATCATGTAATTAAAAGAAACCATTTAACAAAGATATATCAATTTATGGGACAGCTTTGAGTATAGTGCAGTAACAATGCAATGAAGAAGTTTACAAAAAATAAGATCAGTCAATATTAAAAAGTAATGAACCAACAAAACAATCTACATGAAGCAAACACTCGGTCAACCATGACATACCAAAACAAAAAAATTTGAATATTCTTTAAACAAAAATGTTTTACATCTGTTTAACTTTGTATTTTACTTTGTTTTATTGATTAATATCTTGATGTTAATTATTATAGCTCCATTACAATTTTGATTAACAAAAAATAAAGAGAGTTGGTTAATATGAAAACAAGAAATGACATTTTTTTTCACAGTCAACAAGGGACATATCATTATATCTTTCCATATGGTGATTTCTGAATATCCTCTTTATTTCATGATTTATATGTTGTTTTATTACCACAGAAATAAAATTCTATTCTAACAATTGAATAAAATGCTACATTAAGGTTTATGTACAACATAGCGGCTGTAACTTCACTTTTGAAAGCATATTTCACTTACTTTACAAGTTAATTAATTAAAACTTTTAACATTCAGAAAAATGTGATTTGGAAGATG
>NW_013666617.1:25693-28480 GCF_000517525.1 Limulus polyphemus | reverse complement strand
TATATATATATATATATATATATATATATATATATATGTATGTCATTAAATCTAACTTATATAAAAATAATCATTTAAAAGACATACATTCTATACAATTACATACACCAAAGGCTAAGCATGCATACAAGTACATCAAACCAAGACCTCATAAAAAGAGAAAGATGGCAAAGGATACTGACACCACAATCACAGTTACTTTTGGCATATAAATGATCAGAACCAGCTCAAGTATTTTAGTAGGCACCCAAAGTACAACAAAAGGTGAGAATGTGGTTAACTTCAATGATTCAAATTTTTTAGCTTAAAAGTTTTATTGAGAGAAAGAGGGGTGTAAATGACATCAGTACCACCAATTTCAGAGTTTAAAAACATGCATAAGAAAGTGTGGTAAGTAAGTCTTCGATTATAAATATCAAAGTTTGCAAGTTGTCACACAGACTCGAAGAACTCGTAAACAGACAGGAACTCGGGGTCAGTAACCTGAACTATTTTACATCAGATAAAGTGAAGAAAACAACATCCAATCTGACCAAATTGGAACCATCATCAGAATATGATATTTACAAAGGCAAGAGCACTAATCTAGAACATGAAATTTATACTGCAGGTATTGAAACTATTTGATAGAAAAATCTGTGTTAACTGCCCAGAAAATATATGGCCCTTAGAATGAGACAGGCTCATAAATTAACAATGTGATATTGGGCCCAAATGAGTTTTCCTGAGTCCGTGCACACAGGCAGATAATAAGTGGTCCTCACAAAAATGCACTATAGTCAGAATGAGAGAAGTTTAATGTAATTTCAAAAGAAATCTTTAACAAACATTCCTAACAGCCATGAGCTACTTGGCATATATTTATACAACACAGCTTCTCTGCATATGGTCACAACTTCTTGAACTCATAACAAAGCACTCCCACACAACTGCTATAACAAACATAAAAAAATGTATGTGAAGACTGATCCTCCCAACAAAAACATCACAGAAGAACGAGTAATTAAACAATACACAAATTAATTAACATATCATGGTAAATGACAAACTCTACTGCTTTATATAACAAAGAATATGAGACACCCTATTTCCGAGTTCAAAGTAACATCCTGTGTCTGTAAAAGGAATTAATATTTAAAAAAGTGCCACAACTATCCAAATGTCTCAGTAATTATGAAAATGAAGGCTTATTCTAAGTAGCTGAAGTGAGTCCAAAGAGAAGAATTATGAACTGATAAACAAGACATTTGTAAACATGAAAAAAAAGAGTCAACAAAAAGGTAAATATTAATGTAAAGAACAATATCTGATTGATTAAAAGAGAAACGACTTCTTGTTAGTAATGTTTACCTTCACAATTATGAACTATAGTGTATAGTCAACTTGTGGAACATAGATAAAACATAGCAGTCAAAAAATAGTTTTTCTGGAGAAAGATCCTGAGCAAATAAATCTTTTAAAAAATATGTTTACAACCCCATTCATCCTGCATGCAACAAATGATGAACTATTACATAATGAGTTTGTGAAAATATGACAGACATATATATATATAACCTCATTAATGAGGAGGAAAAAACATAGAGGGGCAAAAAAATCTAAATCTTGGTCAAATCAGTAAAAATAAGTAACTGGCAGAGGACGTGTACTGTCTTTGAAAGGTTGACTGTAAAATAGCTATGCTTTTCACAACCTACATAATAATATATGTAAACGAATTCTTTACTTTTTTTTTGTTGGCCTTCCAAAGATATAGCATGTGACCACAAAATTACCTTCTAAATAAAATATATTAATGGATACAAAGCAACCATTTAAATTAAATGTCAGTTCGAGAAATTTAAAAAAAAAACTTTTTTATTATGATCTGGCACAAAAATATCAAATAACAAAACTGACAGTGATATAACAGTTTATGAACAATGTGCATTTTAGTACATTTTGTTGTTACAGATAAGAAAACCTGAAGTAGCTTCTTCAGTGATAAATGTAGACTTCACTATTTTCACACATATGTGAAGCAACTATTGTATATTTTTACCAACTAAGACCGTTCTAACTGTGTAGAAACAAACATTAATATGCACTATTCTGCTCTGGTCTCAAGGTTTTTCATGCTGTTGTTTTCTTACCAAAGAAATAAAATTCTGTACTAACAACTCAATAACATGCTACATTAAGGTTTATGTACAATATAGTAGCCGTGACTTCACTTTTGAAAGTATATTTCACTTACTTACTTAACAAGTTAAATAATTAAAAATTTTAACATTCAGAAAAATGTGATATGGAAGATGTACAGGCAATTTTACACATGCAAGTAAAAAATCATATTCCACAAATAACAACTTGGTAAACAGCACAGCCAATCATGACAGAGGAATATACCATTAAACATTTTTAAATCTAACATGTACTGTAGTAATGCAAACCTACCAGACTTGGGTCTTGAAAATACTGAGAGTTCAGAACTATACACATCATCCCTCCACACCAGAAAGAAAAGTAATCATCTCCAAAAGTGTTCTTGTAAGTTATTATTGAGTCTGGAGTTGGAGTATCTCCAATATCGTGATTTCCACAAACACAAATCAGAGGAATTTCTGGATCTAAGTCACTGAAAACTTTCTTGAAATCAATCTCTTGAGGTTTACGTAAAGTGGTTCCTGCATTAGCAACATCAATATAATACTGAAGATCAAAACTACAAGTTCAACTCTTAATAGTAAACTGAACTTTGCATAAACAATGTACTTATGCTATAAAACCTCTTAAAAGTAATATACT
>NW_013666617.1:0-24727 GCF_000517525.1 Limulus polyphemus | reverse complement strand
AACAGGTTTTGGCATTATCATGGTCCAGGACATTTCAGTTGGGATGACGTGAACAACAGAACAAATGATGCTGCTGAAGACGTGTCACCTGAAAAGCCACTGTTGAAGAAGAAACTCTACTCGGTTTTGAGAAGAGAAACAGCGAAGCCCTTGATGAAGTTACTACCACTGATGTAACTGTTACCGATGATAGGACATTTCCTGATGAAGCTGATGAACCCCACATGAAGCAGAAGCCAATGAGATGGAGACCAATACCAAAGACTTTGTTGCATTTTAATTTTGTGTTTATAAATTCAGTTCATTTAATTAAGTTATTGTTAATTATCTATTGGTTTAATGTAATTGGCTAGTGTTCAGGAATGGGCAGTGTTACGACCGCAGAAGTTACGTGACACTGATGAGTTTCTCGAATGATCGGGGAAGTCCGAGTGTGTTCGAGATGCCCTCTTCGTTCGTACATAAGCCTGGCAGTAAAAGCCAGCAGGGAGATAAATGAAGAGAGAGCAGTAGTTACTTTGAGTTCCATGTAATTTATGATTTTGTTAGTTTCTAGCTAGTGAATCGTAAAGTGTGTGTTTTGCACTCGTAAAAAGCAAAATTATCGAGATTGTGAATCGCTTTGATTTATAGCTGATATTATAAAAATTGTTAAGTTTAAAGTGACGAGAAACGTTCTGATTGTGGAACTTATGAGTACTAAAAGTTTGTATCGAAGAAGAATAAACTGGTTTAATCAAGTAAGGACTTTTATCACGGAAGATCATAGGAAAGAATTTCTACCTGAAACAAACAAACAGATACATAACATTATTATTATTATTATATTGACCTTTCAGCCATGCCTGGCTAACAACATAGAAGTTATAATGACGCAGCGCACGTGCACTCATATTACCATATCTAGTAATATAAAACTGACCTTTAGTCTTTACAAAGTGAACTGCCTTGGCTGTTTTAGTAGACTATTATTTTTGTAAAATACAGTCACATTTCAATTATTATACATTATATGAATATAGATTATTACTATTTACAAGTAAGTTTCTAAACTTATTTTTCTTAAAACATAAAACAGTAAATATGGAAGTAAAGCAAACAATTATCTCTTCTAGTTCTGATCTATTGTACTCGGTTTTTGCTTGACGTAGGTTGCTAAGCCTTGTAAAATTTTGCAGGTGGAGGATATGAAACAAAATAATTTTTCTAGGTTTTATATATACAGTTGAATTACCAAAAGATCATGAATTTCTATATCAATACCATAGAATTCCACTATAATTTATCAAGCTTGGTAACTAATCTGTATTTCAGTCTAAATAAATATGAAATTTTGGTTCGAAAGAGAGACGGCGTCCTAAGAAATTAAAATGGCTAAGAAAGCCAGTAGGCCTAGGGAGACATTCTGAGCTTCCAATTAGTTATTCATGTCATATATAGAAGTAAGTATATACAAGGAACCGTTTCCAAAAACGGAAAGAGGTGGGCGGGGTGCTACTGTGTTTGCTTTATTACATGAGCAATATCTTAGTAAACTGAAAATATAAGATGCTCTTATTTTATATTCTAGCTTGTCAATATCGGTAATTTGACTTCCTAATTCATACAAAACTAGACTTCGTATTTTGACATCACAAACATGTAATCTGAACCAGTGCTACATTCAACATACCATGTGACACACAAAAATCAATGTTTAACTGTGTTTTTTTATTTACTTGTAAATTAAGAAATTAATTAAGATATAATACTAAAATTTGAATTATAATCTACAGTTTGATACCAAAGCTATTGACATAAATTCATGAAATAGTAGTTCAATAAAATTTTGAATGCGAATCAACAAACGCGATGACATGGCCTTTCACCAGTGACCTGTTTGGAAAGGGTTAACAGACACTTAGAAAATAATTAACCCAATCCATTATGGTCTGGCATGTTTTAATTTTCATTATCAGCCTTCAATTATGTTGCTCTTCTTTTTTTTTTTACAGTATTGTTACGTCTCCGTTTGTTAATTGATTTTTCCGTAACTTCGTTCCAACGAAACTTTAACGACACAAGTCTTTACTTAATAAAACTGGTTTATTCTTTCCGAATATAACTCTGCGATACACTTAATCTCAATACTCGCGCTAAAACAACACTGTAATGAACGAACGTTAACTTCAACAATACCGTGTGACTGCAGTTCAATTACTCACTATCTATACACACATTACCTTAACTTACCGCGTCACGTTTTCCCCTCTTATATATACCAGCGTACCCTATTTCTAGTAAGAACTTGAACATTCGCCAAAGTACATGATAGTTCTAGAAACGTTGCGTCACGGTGGTCATGTGACTCGCTGACGCAACAGTATGTATGCATGTATATGTGTGTGTTGGTGTTCTGCATATATACCTATGTATATTATTTGTGCATTTATTTTTCTTAAACATTTTATGTACATATATATGCGTGTGTAGGCTCCTTTTAGTGGCCATCATAATAAATGAATGTAGTGTTAAAATATAATGGATCTAATTCTAATGTCTAAAGGCAAGTATAATTAATTATATTATAAAAAAAATTGAATTTGTTGAGTATTAGACATGAGGGTCCCATTGAATGATCAGATTTAATATTACGATCAGTTTTAACGTGGAAAGTGTCACCCCCTCCTTCTCTTTCGTTTTTCCCACGCAATTAAAACTATGACCTTTTAACCCATTGGAATGGGTCAAATTAAAATTAATGTGTAAAGGTTATTCTCGACAGCACAAATGTTGAATTATAAGTATTTAATATAGGTGGCATTTAATTATTTTCAAAAAATATACGAAGCACATAAAAATGTACTGTGAATGAATTGGATTACAATTAGAAGAGACAGAGAGGAGTTCCGGGATCTTTGTTCAATGAAGGTTTTACCGTTTTGATCAGTGTAGCTTCTGTGATGTTTTCTCTCTATATGTCAGTTTCTATTCGTAGAACTTTAAGGCTATTTTCGTATATGGAGTGTTTGGCTTCTTTTAATTAAATGTTCAAAACATAGGACATTATTTTCAAGTCTTAAATGTTCTTTGATCGTTTTGTTCAGTTCTTGTCCAGTTTCACCTGAATAAAATCGTTCATATGTATCATATTTGATTTCATATACTATTTTCTGGTATCCTTGTGTTTCGATTAATTTATTCCAACATCAAACTTGCTCGCTCTTTCAGCTATAGGGCTTTATAATGTGGCGTCCAATCCCACTACTCTTTGGTTAGGGGTAGCTCAAGAGTTGGCGGTGGGCGGTACTGAGTAGCTCTCTTCCCTTTAGTATTACAACTTTTAAATTAGGGATGGAGAGCGCAAACTAACCTCGACTAGCTTTGCGTTAAATTCAACAATCACATAAATTCTTCCAACTTTTATTCTGGTTTCTGTATGATTAACGACTTGACGTTAATTGTGTGCTTTTTGACGAAACGTTTTCACATTTCGGCAAGCATGTCTCTGACATGTTCAATAAAATGGATTGTGGCTGTGATAAAGTTTTATGGTTTCTTTGTTTTGGTTTCACCGACTGTTTTCTTTCGGGGTAACCACTTTTATGATTGAAAACCCGAGATATTATCCTTACTTCACTGTTTAAATTGTTGGGGATACTTATGTCAAGTGCGATTTGAATCGTACACTTTAAGGTTCCAAGTTTTTGTTGTGGATAATGTGCGAATTTTCAGTCTACATATTGTGCTAAGGTTGTTGCTTTCCTATAAACTCAGGTATCAAATCCAGGAGCAGTGACATATATGCACTGATTTCTTGTTTGATATCATTGGTCGTTGATTTATTTTAAACGTATTTTTGTTTTTTATGAAACATAACCACGAGGGGGTACTAGATAGCGTGAAAGGATATTTGAATCATATTTCCCGCCAAAACTTCACTCATAAGTAAGCGTTTTGACTATTCTTAATTAGAATTAATTTTAAGTTTAGAGCTTAGCTTAAAACTCTTAAAAATTACAATCATATTTAAGTAAATTAGTTTCTTTTAAACACGAGAAAAGCAATAAATATGCTGCAAATGGATTTGTATATTAATAATTAATGCCAAGGCTGTAGTGTTGTGTTTGGCAGCAATAAATTGTCTTATTGAATAATAGTATAATTAGTTAATAACCCTCTTAATCTCAATTAATACTGTTTGACTACGGTCAGTAGAAGGACTATTTTTTAAAATAATATTCCATTGTAAGTGATAGTACTACTCCCATACTACGTTAGGCTTACTTAGTCTTGGTGGTGATACAAATATTACTAGTAATAATAGTATAACTAATACTATAATAGTACTGGAAGTGGAATTCATCTGTTGTACTTCTAATTTCAGTCCAACTCTAATATTATAACATAAAATTGTTCATAGTGTTTCCTGTAAGTTGCATTACCAATACGACAATAGCATTTTGCAAATTGCAGTAAGTTGTGATGTTAATAACTTAATTCAACAATTGTTATTGTTATAACTTATAAGTTACAGTTAGAGTATCATTGGGAAGAAAAAATAAGTTATGACTCTTCATTCCAAAGAAATCGTGTGGATTGTTCATTTATAATCTCCAGGTTTTTATGTTTTTACTATTTTAGTTAAGCCCAGCATAAGTTTAGGTGACAGATGTAATCTAAAAGAAAGTAAGTTGTAAGTACAACTTACAAGAGACACTAACTTATAATGGGATTTTCATGCTATGCAATTATTGCTTTTAGTTTTAGGATTGAACAGAAGTTTAAACATGGAAAAAATTAAGAATCCTCTTAATGTATCCATCTTCATATGAATCCTTGAGGTATAATTTTTGTGCTTTCTACAGTTTTTATTCTTGTGCTTTTTATGTGAATTGAAAGCATGCCCAAAGAATTGAAATAATGTGAATTGCATACGATAATCAAATAACTACCATTATACCATCATTCCTATCCAAGGAATATTTTGATGATTCTAAAATCTACAAATATGTATTTATCAAAGAAGCCCTTTCCTTAAATTTGAGAAGTGAAGCAAATCTGACCAACAGGTGATACAGCATTCAATAATAAGACTTTTTGTGTGTGTGTTACAAGAGTGGATTTCCTATTCATGGCCTAATCAACTATTTAAGATAGACAGATTGTTACAAGTTTTTTTTTTGTTTTTTATCTTCTTGTTTATTGGCCTTGACAACTCTTCAGGTCAGTTAGGCATTAGCCTTTATGTGTGTAATGAGAACTTAATAGTACTTAAAGAAAATAATAATGACAATAAGAAAAATGTTTTATTTTCTTAAACTAGAAAGCATACTAAAGACATGTAAGTAAATTGTGAAAATCATTTCCTTACTTTTTGCAATTAACTAACTATTGTTTAACTAAAACAAATGTATAAATTTCTGTTTACAATGTGAATTCTTAAACAAGTTAGAGAATTGGTGAAAATTATATGTATAAACCATAGAAAATAAACATAAGAAAATTTTATCTTTATAGGGTGAGGGGAAAAATTGGATTATTAGATATAAAAGTGGCTACATGGAATAAAGCAGAGGGTTATTATAAATGAAGTTCAGTCAAACTGGATTATTGTCACAAGTGGGATACCTAGGAGTTCAGTGGTAGGACTGATGCTGATATACATGAGTGACATAGTTGAAGGAATGGTTAATAAATTATTTCAATTTTTTGATATTAAGATATTGGGTGTTGCTAGTTGTGAGGAAGATGCTGCAAATTCATATTTGTGTCCCTTAATCCTACCATTCTCATCATTAAGCACTAGAAATAGGTAATGCATCAACATTGTCAATTTCTTTAATCTTAAATGTCTCAATCAGTTCCCTCTAACTCATCGTTTTTCAAGAAGAAACAATTTCAGAGATCTTACTTGTCCTTGTTTGACAACCTGTTGATTGCAGGTATCATCCTAATAACCCTCTTAACTTTTTCTAACAATTAAATTACCTTCCAAAGGTAAGGACTCCAAGACTGAATGTAAAACTCCAAATGTGGCCTAACCAGTGACCTATGATATGAAATTATAACAACTTTAGACTTAATTTCAATATTTCTGTTCTACAGATACAAGTTAAACTCCTATTTGCCTACCACTAGCAACAGTACACTGATTATATGGCTTAAAATACTGATCAACCAAAACTTAAATATCCTTTTCTACCATAACACTGCTAAGGTTATTACTATCAAAATTATACTTGTAACTAGCAAGCCCATGGGTTTATGGCCCACATTTACAGGGCTACTATAATGCAAGTTTAATGCTTGAAGTACTAATTTGCACTTTTTCAATTTAATGATCATTGTCACTATAACACACATTTAATTTCTTTAACCAAGTTGCGAATTAGTAGGCCTACATATTTATATGCTTTAGGGTAAATCAATGCCAAATTTGTGGTTTGATTTTGGGGAATCCTAAGGGGTTGGATAAAAAGTTTTTTATCTTTGGGCAAACCTCAGGGCTGAGACAGTTTGATTGGCAACATTTACAGGGCTGCTATAATGCATGTTTAATACTTGAACTACTATATTTATGTGCTCTAATGTTAGTCATTACCAAATTTGAGTCTTGCTTTCAGGGAATCCCCATAAAAGTGTTTTACAAAATACTCGTGGTTGTGTGAAAAGTTTACTTTTGTGCAAGCCACAGGGCCAAGATGATTTGTTTGGCACTATTTAGAAGTTGGTGAGTCCAGCAGTTTAGGAGAAGGAATTTTTTGGGGGGCAATCCCTGGTTTCCTCAAAGGATGGGGTGAAAACGTTTACCTTTGTGTGAACTTCAGGACCAAAACAATTCGTTTGGTACCATTTAGAAGTTAGTGCAACCAGTCGTTTAGGAGGGGTTATGTGACACACGCAGACACGGAATCTTATATGAATTGAAATTATGATAACCCATATGCATTACCTTGCATTTCTTATAATTAAAAGCCATATGCCATTTGTCTATCCATCTCACCAAATAACCTAAATCCTTCTGTATAACAGAAACAACTTCTTTCAGTCAGCATGATATGTGTACTGCTGGGGTGCGAACTACCATGTAATGATAAAACCAAACACTCCTAATTAAATTAGACCATAGAAGGTTGAATTGTGAAAATTCTTGAAGTTCCAAAATACTGACAAAAATTACTTAAGTTATTAAATCAAATTGATTTGAGATTATGAACAAAAATGTTTTATTCACTAGGATTTATGTGAAGGTTCTAGTTAAGAGTACTGCTAGTAACCTTGCATGTGTAAATATATATTGTGAGATGATACCTCATCTCCACACACAAAATAGCTTAATATTGTTGCGTCATCGAGATCATGTGATTCTCACGCTCTCTACTTTCTAGAATTATCCTGTAGCTTTGGCAAATGTTCTAGTTCTTCCTGGATATAGGGTAGGCTGGTATATAAAAGAGGGGAAGGTAATGTGTGGATAGACAGTGAGTAATTGATCTGCGGTCAGAAGTATTATTGACGTTCGTTGTTATAGCGTTTGTTTAGCGTGATTGTTGAAGCTGAGTGTATCGGTAAAGTTGTATTCGGAAAGAATAAACCGTAACTTCGTTCCGACGAAACTTGCGACACAAGTTCTTTACTTAATAAAACTGGGAAGTTAATTAACAAACGGAGACGTAACAATATATAAGACTACACTATATCTAGAAGGATCCCGAGATTTAAGGAAGGGACGTGAATGTTCGAGAATGAAGTGGCGTGATACTAGTCACGTGACCTCCGCTGACGCAACGATCCCACAAAAAAAAATATATAAATGACTGAGCAAAAAGTTCAGTTCCATAATTCCATAACATTAAATATAAAACAAATATTTTAACTGGAAAACAGACATGCTTAATTCAAAACTTCCAAAATATTATACATAAAACAAATATGATACAAAAAGAAACTTGTACAAATCCACTGCTACAGGCCAACAAGCATGTTCATATGACCAATAACCAGTTTTGGTTGCAAAGCCATACATACCAGTAACAATGAACACTTTCTTCTTCATTTCTCTCTTTAATTTTTGGTTAGAGTTTAGATTTTCAAAACTAAATATTTTTTTAAGTTCTCATCCTAAAATTTTAACATCCTAATTTATTGCATTATATAGTTTATTAACTTTGGAAATTATACTTATTGTATTTTTATTAGTTTAATTAATTTAGATAATGCTTTAGTTTTGATGCTAGGTGATGTTTTTCAAATAATTAGGTACTAGATTCTGTAAGTATTACTTAGGTGTTCACTCCACCCTACCTCTTGAGATTTCCCAATGCCCCTCAAGTACAGGCAGTAGTTTTGCTTTCAAATTAAAGATTCAGTGTATACATTTAGTTGATGTAGATGGAGTTCCACATGGTTATTAATATAAACATATCTAAAAATGGTCTTATTCATTCAAGTGTTCAATTCCAGTTGTTGAGAAAGAGTAATAGTTCTTATGAGCACTTATGGATCATATGAGAACACGTAAAAATGTAAGAGTACTTAAGTGGCATACAGAACAACATAAACTTAACAGAGTATATACATTGACAAGTCAAGCATGTGATAAGATGAATATAATATAACACACTGTTAGCCATGTTGAAATAAAATCAAGTTACAAGATCTCAAGTTTTCTTTAGTAAATATGATTTCGATGTATGTTGATTACAACAGTGGCTGAAGTTATTAATATGGTGCTTAGAGATAACCCCTTTTCAAGAAAACAAAATATTGATAAGAAAATAGAACAACATATATACAGATATAAAAAAATGTTTACTACAAAGGTTTCCATGAATACATTTTAAAGAACCAGCAGCAATTACAAAGCTTCAGCCTGACTACCAGGTAGTGTAAGCTGTTGTACCATATATCTAACTGAAGAAAATTATGATAAAGAAAAAAATCATTCTGTTGAGAAAAGGTGAGTATCATATAAAACATAATACAACAGTGTAAAGGTTAATGAATTTAAACCTCAATTTTCAGAGCTACAGCCATATGAACAAAACCAGTACAATTTCTTACAGAACACCAGTTACTCAACCAACAAAGATTCACTAGGCCAGCATGTAAGTACTGCATAAATAAAAGATTCTGAATTTGTTAAGCAAAGCTTAAAAAGGCATAGTTTGAAGGATACAAACACAACTTATATAACAAACAAAAACAGTTTAATGAACAATTTTTCCAAGGCAAGTATTCTTACCATCCTTACAGTAGCTGCTTCACAGCTTCAAGACACTAACTAAAGACTTCAACAAGAAATCCACATTGCTCTGGTCACTTTATCTGCAGTCACGAACAAAAGAGCAAAATCTTGTGTACTATGAATATATTTCAATTCCAAACTTCACAGTTATCCGAGAACACTAAGCCATAACCACAATCTGACCAACAGACTTAACGTTAACTACATTCCTGTCCACTCACATGAACTTCCAGTGCTGACCACTTCCAAGAGGATGACCACTAAGAATAGCCGGGTGCAGGGGCAGTGTAACTTTCAACCAAGATTAAGGAATATCTAGGTCCATGCTTAGCATAGAGTACAAATAAAGATGTGGTTGAAAATAATATTCTAACTATATGCAGTATTCCTACAAACAATTCTGAAAAATTTACCAGAATAATAGTACATTCAACTTGTAAGTTACAGAACAGTGAAACTCTAGGTAATATGCATGACATAAAGGTAGCATTAACAGAAACTTCCATAGATACATAACATACAGACAACAAGAGAACATTTGGTCCTTCAAGGCTATTGAAGCACACCATCCTTACAAAAAACTAAACCCGCTCTTTATTTTTCACGAAATCATCAATTTCCCTCTTAAAATTACGTAAAGTGCCAGCCTCTACTACTGCCAATGACAACTCACTCCACAAGCTAATTACTCTGTTGAAAAAAATAAAACTGTCTTAACTGGAACCTAATATAAATGTTAAATTTGTGTCCATTCATTCTATTATCTTCAGAATATAGCACACAAAAAATCAAGAATTTTATCCTATTGAACCCTCAGGTAATCTTGTAAACACTTGTCAAGCTTTTTTTGAAAATTTGTTAAAAAAAATACGTTTTTCAGTTTGCTTTTTAATAGTATATAATTATATATTATTGAAATAAAAGTTATTTTACAATCTGTTATCAATTTCTCCTGTACAAAATATACTTGATATGTTACATATCTGGACTTATACGTGATATATATTATTTTAATGAAACTACAGTAAAGGTAAAGTAAACACTCCAGTGTTTATGATACATAATTTAGAATAAGCCTGATAGGGATCAGTGCAAACAGCATTTCCAATGCCATCTAGCAAGCACCAATTATAACACATGATGACATGCAAGTAAATTCTTGCAAATAATTGAAAATATGGCAAGAAATGGTTTGCTGTAATTAACCGAATCAAATATTTTTTGAAACATGGACAGTGCCGGAGTTACTTCAGGCAAATCACAGAAAGGGTTAAAGATGAAGTACAAGTAAATAATAATTGTAGAAATGATTAAAGTTTTAACAAAATATAAAAAAACAACTAGTTTCAACAGGCCAAGTTTGTTATTCTATAGGAATAGAGTATAAATACCCTCAGGTCACTACGTACAGATACCCATGACCACAGCATTCATGTATATACTGATTTAAACTAGTTCCGAAGGGTCAGTATTCATTAACTAAACAAGTTTGAGTTATGATCCCATTTCATTATTGAGCATGTTTTCTTTACTTTAAAAGATTTCTAATGATTCTCTTGTGTTGCACTGATGAAAGAATTTTGGTTCAGTAATGGTTCTTGATTGATCAACATTAATTTTGTGGTTGGCTGTAAAGAACTTGTAATACTATAGCCAATTTTTCAACTTCTGACAACAGTAACTTTCATGTTCCTTTACTCTACTTAAGATGAATTCTTTTGTTTGACCAATATGAGCATGATTATGAGAATAAAGAATGAAATAAATACTCTGTATGTAGTGGGCTTCTATTTTATAACCCCTTACTTCTTGCATAGGACAAACAAGATTTGCATACAATGTTACTACATTCAAAATCATTTTATTTATTTCCTAAACTTGATTCTTTATAACAGTATTAAGTCACTCTTACGTTATTCATAATGTTAACTACAATAAGTTACTTATACCACTAAATACATCAGTATTCAAACTTTGTGATTTCTTTCTTGTGTTATACTGTTAGTTTTTAGCTGCTAAGATGCTGGAGTAAATATCACTCTGAAAGCAACAAATGTCAACTATTTTGAAATCCAGAATTTACACAAATAACTTATTTGGACACTATTTTATAAAAAGTTAATACGACTACATTTGTTTATTGGAAGTAAAACAATTGAATTTTGTCAATGTATTATTTTTAAGTTAAAAAAAACAACCTAAAATCATACACACCTTTTTCAAATCCTGTCAACAGTCTGTTCTTGGTCAAGATTTGGAAACCTCTGTTGCCAGATGCCATTTTGCATTTACTATAAAACATACAAATTACATAAGTATTTAAAATCGAGTTTATATGTTAATGTTACATGTTTCTCACTTCTGGTGATAAAGTATATATACATTATCAAACAGTTCTTCTAATAAAGCAATCATGTCTCTGCATACCCAACCCCTACAAAAAGTAAAAATTAAATACATCTTATATATTGTTCATTTTTACAGTTAGCAGAAGTAACTCTTTCAAATTTCCACAGGGTCTTTAATAAAATTTAAAAAAATATTGTCATCAAGTTATATTAACATACCCACAAAGATCAGAGCTTCAACATGAGTGACCTCTAGGAAAATAACTCTCACCAAACAACATAAAATTAATGATGACATCACATGACACACTTCCACATATGCCTACTCACATGGAGAAACAGGTACATTGGAAGGAATTATATTACAGAGCCACACTAACAAACAAGACACTAAAACATTAACAGTTTTAACTCTGACCTGAAGGTCTCAGTATAGAAACCAAAACACTGTCTTACTCTAGAAACAAGCAGGAGCAGTCCATTAAAGCCAAACTATATTTATTTGCTTATTTTCATCTACTTTCCTTGTTTAATGTATTTTCCACTTAAATCTCCTTAGCCTGAGTTTTGGGGGACTTTTGGCTTTTCTGCTGGACATCAGTGTACCTGAATACACTCTAACCAAAGCTTTGTAAAAGAAAAAGTAACTAGGCTTCCAAGGATTAAAAATCTGCTATTCTTATAGTAAAAGTATTCAAGTCCATATTCACAACCATTTAACTTCATTAATAGATTATCTGTCCAAATCTAACAATTCTGAGCACCTTCAATTCTTCTATGCTACACAGAAAACTATAAGATGTTAAGTTACTTTATACAACGTAAATTACTTGTAGTTATACTAGATCTTCTTCTTGTATATCTATGCTCTCTTTCCACCATGTTGCATGTTTATGTTATTAATAATAATAATACCTGAGGAAAACCTCACCATAATCTTATAGTTATACTGACATTATATAAATATCCCAACCCTCTTCCTGCCAGTCAAAATTCTAAAACTACTAGATATTTTTTATTAAGTATAAAACTAAATTAAAATAAAATTACACCCAATGCATTTTATGTTTTATATTTATAATGTAGATCCTAATGTAATTTACACTTTACTGTTAACAGCAGAACGACACCGGTTGTGATTTTTTGCAATAACTATTGAATAAGTACACTCACTGCGGTGATTACAATATAATACTATGTACCACCCAACTGTGTAAGTTCTAGTACTAATACTACTTAATAAGTACTACATAACTAATAGTAATAATCATAGTCATAGTACAATATTACTACCACTGAGTATTAAGCTTAACCTTACAACATTAATTTACACTTTACAGATTAAAATCGGAGTAGGTACAACTTGGAATCTTCATTATAAAAATATTAAAATAGTCATGGTAAAAAAATAATTTGTAGAAGTTAATTTCTCATTAAAATAAAAGTGTTATTCACATCATTACAATTTACAGTAAGCAATGTTACATACACATCAACTATCATACCTTAAAAGAGAAGTTAAAACGTTAATCATCCAGTTACAACATGCCTTTTATCAGATAGATATCTCAATAACGCGTGTTCCGTTCCACGAATAAGTTTCGTCTACATTTCTAACACATGAACCCTTTCATTGTTCCTAACGGAAACGTATTGGATTGGCTAACTATGACCGAGTATGATTAAAGTTTTGATGAAGTCTTTAGCATATTCCTTCACCTTAGAACCAAACACATTCGATTTATAACCGCCAAGATACTGGACAATGTTAAACGATCGTACTTGACAAATAAATTATATTACTGTAACGTAATTATCAATTTACCTTTTTTGTTATAAATAATATATACCGTATTTTTTGGAATATAAGACGCACCCTTATTTTGAAGACAAAGTTTTGGAGGGAGAAAAGTTACAGTCACATGTGAAAGATTTTTATTGAACAAAAATTCAATTTGATATTTTAAAAATTAGTCTATATTGTTCTAAACACAAAAGAGCTCAAAACATCAAAATAAGAAAATACCGTAAATCAAATAAAGGTTTACTGTTATTTAGTTTGGTTCAAAACCTACAAAATCTTCATTGCTTTCACTGTCACTTGGAAAGGAATCGTTGGATCCAATATTATGGTCAAAGAGAATATCATCCTCGGTCCCATCCATTGCGTTACTGATACCACATTTCTTAAATGACTTAATCACAATATCACTTCTTAGTTTTTCCCACAAATTCTTCACCCACGTGCAGACCTGAGCAAGCGTCGGTCTCTTCCTTCGTCCTGTAGGGGTCGTAGCAAAATCTTCCTGCTGCATCCAGTTGTTCCATTCCTCTCTCATTAAAGTCTTAAAGGGTTTGTTAATAGAAACATCGAGAGTTGCAGTTGACTTGTTAAACCGCTGTTTTTAGATCATTAGCTTTTTCCTTTATTTTTTCCGTTTTATGAGCTCTAAAGGAATCCCAGACGAGAAGAGAAGGTTTTTTTCAATAAGCCTCCTGGACGTTTCGACCAAATTTTTTAAAACCAAAGTAGTGTTCCGTCTTCATCCATCCATCCTTTTTCATATACGTGAACGTAGACACCGCTGGGTAAATTTTCTTTGGGCATTGTTTTTTTTTTTAAATTTAACATTGGTGATAATTTTGTTCCATCTGCACAACATGCTAGCACCGCTGTATAATGCGTTTTCTCGTGTCCAGAAGTCTTAATAGAAATAGTTTTAGTACTTTTTATATCAGTTATTCTATTGCTTGGAACATCAAATGTTAAAGGTGTTTCATCCATGTTTGTTATTTGAGACAATTCAAATGTAGGTTTTTTTCTTTCTTAAATATATAATATGCTTGTGAAAAGCACAAATTTTCATCTCAAACTCATCGGGCATTCTTTGAGCAATTTTCATTTTAGTTCTCATAACAAGGCCTTTGTGTTTCATGAACAGATAACACCACGATGTATGACCAGTAAAATCTTCTAAACTATTGAAATTAAAATATGAACATTTTTTTAATAAGTTACTTTAAATAAATGTAAGAGAATGACATAAAATTGAATTACAATTTATGGTGAAAATTTCATTTGGTAAAATAAAAAATAAGAAATTCTATCTTCAGGTACAATAATTTAGGATTAAGTTACTTTGTTAACCCTAAATGTCTGTAAATAAAAATGAATCATACACGTAAGGTAGTACAAAGCCTGTAAAAAGCTGAAAATATGATTAACCCCATGCATACAGCTGGGGCAAAGTGTGTATGTCATGAATTGTTACAGTTACATTTAAAATATAATTGAAAACTTTATTATCAATGTACATCAATAAAATTGGCATCAAGATGTAGCTTATAATTCAACTTTTTATATTATCTAAGCTTTAATTACTTAATTTCAAATAGAAATATTCAAAAAACTCTCAGTCTTTACTTGAGATCACATGAATTTTCCTCTTCAGGTTTTATATCTTCATTAATACAACTTCTATAATGTTCAACCAATTAAAAACACAAACTATAAATAATTACAAGCAAACAATATAAAACTTGAACCTCCTAACTCCTTGATTTGCTAAGATACCAATAAATTTGTCAAACCCACCAGATAAGGCCCTCCAATCTTTGTCTTTCACAATAATAAAAACTAATCACCTGCAAAGGGCTGATAGACATGTTGAAGACCAATAGAAAGAGCAGATTCTCCCTCAATGAAAATCTTACATCTTTACTTTTCATTTTTCAGTGAGAAAGCTACAGTCCATGTAATTTATAGCTTATGGATGTACCTAACCTTGTGTTCCAAGCATTTAAGAAATTTTTCTAACCTAATTATTGATAACTTAGAAATCAAAATGCATCATAGTAATTTTGTAACCTTCTATCCTAATGATTGATACATTTTTGTGTTCTAAAATATATATTTGAAATCTACATGAATTCTTTTGTGGGCATCCAAATAAATGTGATAGACCCAATGAGGCTTACCAAGAATGTCTACTTGAGTGCAAAAATTGTCTCCTTTTGTGAGTATTGAACGTAATTTTTTATGTACTGTATTCGCCCGAATATAATATGCACCCAATTTTCTGTCGATGCATTAAACATTTTTGGAAATCTTTCATTGAAATTAGTTTTACTTATCAATTTTACAAAATTTATTGAAATGTTTATGTGTGTGGGAATACACTAAGTTAAGCATTCAACTTCACATAAGTCTTCGTCATTGCTAGAATTGTCGCTACCATCAGATTTGCTTCCTTGAACCTTTGCTTCATCCTCTTCTGGTTACCACAGCATGTCATCATCCATCCATCCATTGAATTGGATATGCAACATTTTATGAAACCTTTAATGGGGCTTTAATGATTTTCAGTGGTAGTGTCTAGTAAAATACCTAACAAAATTGAATGTGCATGACTATAATGCACAATCAATTTTTCGGGAGGTATTTGAAGGAAAAAGTGTGCATTATATTTAGGCAAATACCATACATTTTTTAGTTATTATCATATTTTTTTTTGATACAAGTAACTAAAATGTAAAACTTAGAAACTTCTTAGGTTAGAAAACAAAATGTAAATAACATAATAGAATGTTCAAAATGCCACTAGCTCAGTCAATGGAGAAGATGAACCCACCATACCAATGACTATGATAACTTGCTTACCCTAAGTTCTACCAGAAACATACGATTTTACTGTGATTTATTGCTTTTTCACATGTAGTAGTAGGTCCAATGTACAGCAATAAAATTTAAAAAAATGCAGATGTGAAAAGGTTTTGAAATTGAGACTGTTAGAATAAATAATTGTAATTGTTACAATTTATATTTATTGCAAAAAAAAAAGATATTATTAATTTTATTTCATATTTTTCAACTTTTTATTTCACTGTACATCAATGAATTTGCTGCAATTAATGTTAGGGTAGAGAAAATGTGAGATAAAGTTTTGCCAAAAAAACATTTAATAATATCCATTTTGTAGGTTCTAGAGGTTCATATGAAAACTGAAGATGAAAAAAGGCAATTTTATTCTCAGCATGAAAATCACCTTTCTCTCAGACTGACTCAGTATGTAGTTCTTTTGCTTGTATAGCTAGGTGATTAGTGAACTTTGCTAATCAATTAATCGATTACATTCAACTAATCGATTATTTTCAAGGGTTGACAACAACTTACAAATCAGGTTTTGATAGCCACTGTGGGAAGAGCACAGACAGCCCATTGAGTAGCTTTGCACTTAACAACAAAAATAATGGCAACAATTTAATTACTTTAACAGTTGGTACAATTAAAAATAATCAGGAAACCTAATTTTAATTACTTGATTAATTTCATTAGGTGTGGCACTAATTGATTAAGCTGAATAAATTTAGATTAATCAAAAATAATAATGAAAAATCATAATGGTAATATTGATTAGTCAATAATTGTACATGACATTACTTGATGCAATCAATGATAAAGTTAATCATCCAGCTCTATTTAGTAATATAAGTAGATGCAAAGAAAGATGTAAGTAAAATAAGTTACAATAAAAGGTAACATTTAAAACATTGAAATTTTTGTTTTTATACATAAAAAATATTTAAAGTTGATCTTTAAAATTAATAGAGTGACTTTAAAAACAATGTTCACATTAAGTTCCTGTTAGACTGCTAACTTATACCTCTACAATACCTTTTTTTCCCTCAGCTGTCACAAAATAATGCAACAATCGATTAACCAGAGAAAGAACTGACTTGAAGATATTGCAACTGAACAAAGTTACCACAAATCATTTTTCCAATTAATCTAGTGTCTTTTATTTATTTTTTGGTGAGACCTCATCACTCTCATCACAACATGGTCTCCTTGGCCTTTTGAATAAGAAAATGTCTAGTGACTTTTCAGCAGTAATTGCCCCTCTAGCCATGTGCATTTTTTACTGTGCATGTCACAAGGTTTTTATCGAGTTACATTCAACATTTAATTAAAATTTGTTCATGTTATACCAATTAGTATAGCTAATGATCCTTATTTTAATAGTATATATATATATATATATATATATATGTTTTAAGTTCTTAACTATATTAGAAAAAAAAATCCTAAATTTCCCCTAGTGCGAGAAATGTAACATGTTTTCACTAGGCATCCCCTCTTCTCTAATTTATTTACTACACCTTCAAGGAGTACAAAATTTAACATAAATTACTTATCATAATGTCACCACTCAGGCAAAGCATAATTTTCATAGCCTTCAATTTTGTTTGGTTACAGCATCATCAAATATAAAATCAGACCCCTCTTGCCACACCCACCTGTCACATCCTCTCTTTCAGGATTTGTCAATAGTTCTCTCTTACATCTAATACTATATTATTTATAAGCAATAGAAAGCCAAGGTTTTCATCTATCAAATGATGTATTGTATTATATTGTTCTCTGTACAGAAAAATGTTAATTTCTCTTACAGTATTAGTTGAGAAACACATTGACTAGCTTGGATGAATTTGTACCAGCTCTAGCTGCATAGTTAGAAAGCCAGAAAAGTTGTGATAGTTATGTCTGTTTTTGCATGTATTATTCTATCTTATTTGGTGTTATTTAATTAAATAAAAATTATTTAGTGCACTACTACCACTAGTATAAAAAAGAAGGGTTAAGTGTCACCAACAGTCGATAACAAAAAAAGAAGGCCCAGGTAAGTACTTAATGTATTGTTCTCCATGTGTATTCTATATTTAATATTATAAAAGTAACTAAAATTTAAAAATAGGAAGCACTTTGGGTTAGTTAAGGTTAGATTAGGTGAAATAAATAATAATAATATAATAACAAAATTCTCGTGAGCCACACATGCAAGCAGATCAGAGTAGGTCGTGGGTAATGCAATTCAATAACATGATGTGAGCCACACATGCAAGCAGATCAGAGTAGGTCGTGGGTAATGCAATTCGATAACATGATGTGAGCCACACATGCAAGCAGATCAGAGTAGGTCGTGGGTAATGCAATTCGATAACATGATGTGAGCCACACATTCCCCATGTGATTTACAACTATAATGGTGTGAATAGTAGTTAGACATGGTTCAAATGGCAATAAAACAATAAAATTCAAGTATAAATAGATGTTTAAAACCACTCAGGATAAACAAATGAAGTTTCAAGTTACAATTCAAGTTATTCTAGAAAGAAAAACGGGTAATTTAGATTTTCTTTGATTTTTTGGTTTGGTGGTAATGAGGTTCATCAAATTGACCAACCTTGTATAGAGCAAAACAAGAGAAAATAACAGATAAAATATAAAGTTTTACTTAAACAAAACGTTTGAAATGTATTTAGGAGGTTTTAGAGATTATGCAAAGATTATGGTCAAAGGCCATGTCATCGTGTTTGTAGACTCGCATTCAAAATTTAATTGAACTACTATTTTATGAATGTATGTCAATAAGTCTGGTACCAAATTGTACATTATAATTCAAATTTTAGCATTATACATTAATTAATTTCTTAATTCAAAAAAAAAACATTTAAAAAAACCCTAAATATAAATGTTTGTGTGTCATGTGGAAAGTTGAATGCAGCATTGGTTCAAATTAGATATTTGTGATGTGCAAAGTCTATAGTTTCTTACAAATTAGATACTCAAATTACTGATATTGAAAACTAGAATATAAGAACCTCCTATCTTTTCTACTTTCTGAGATATTAATATATTTATTGAATCAACCAAGGTGGCCCCGCCCACCTCTTCTGTTTTTGAAAATACTTCCTTACGTACACCTACTTTGTTCAATGACGTGTGTATAACTAATCAAAAGCTCAGAATGTCCCTCTAGTGGTTTTCTCAGCATCAGTAAAGAATTTTTCATGGGAAACTTTCTTTTATTGCTAGGTTCCAAACGGTTAGGTAAAACATTAGTGAGCTCAAAAAATCATATTCTTTTAGACTCAAATACAGCTTGGTTACTAAGTGGATAAATTCTGGAATTCTGTGGTATTGACATAGTAATTTATGATTTTTTGTTACTTCAAAATGCATATATATAAAACCTAAACACAATCATTTTGTTTTACACGTGCGAAAATTTGATAAAGCTTAGCAACTTATGGCAAGCAGCAAACAAGCACAAAGTTAGTAACTAGAAGAGATAATTGTTATATACATGTCTTTATTTATTGTTCTATGTTTTAAGAAAATTTACTGAAATTTAAGAACTTATTTGGAAATCGTAATAATGTATATACATATATAATGTATTATAACTGAAATATGACTGTATTTTACAAAATACTGGTCCACGATAGCACAGTCGAAACAGGTCACTTTGTAAAGGCCAGTTTTATATCCTTGGATATGGTAACATGAGCGTACTTGCGCCATGTCATTGCAACTTCTGTAATGTTAGTCAGGCAAGGCTGAAAGGTCAATAAAATAAAAATAATATATATATATATATAATGTTATGAGGTTCAAACTATTTAGACTAAACATTTGTGTTTTCATGTTACAATTTGTGTTCATTCTAAATTGAAAGAAGCATAATTTATATCTATTTCCTTATTTTTTATGATGGTTATGAGGTTGTAATAGTGAAAATAACAGATAAAATATAGTTTTTTTCCAAAAAACACATTTGATAATTATCTGGAAGTTATTTCAAACATGAAATTTGAAAAATTTACGATGCATAAAAGTATTTTAAATCTTAAAATCAAAATTACTTTGCATGTTGGATAGTCAACATTTGAAAAGAAAAAATGCATGAGAAAAACATAACTTAAAAATCTTAAAACTTAATAAAAAAATTTTATATTTTGCATATGAAAGCCTTGTAATATTAACAGATAATCTGCAAAATTTTGTGAAGATACGCTTACTGTATTAAAAGTTATAGCACGAAAACTATAACAAACAAAAGAGTAAAAATAGTTACATGGTCAGTCCATAGGACCAAGCCTGTAACTGGCTCAATGCTAAATGTACAGTGTATGTTCTGGACCTACATGTCTAGTCTAGTTGGCTAGGCTGCAGACAATGACTACGCCCATTCCATCATGAACAGACTACTACAAAGTGTATGTATATGCGACATACACATGACAAACTGTGGAAATACTGTATGTGTCATTTAGCAGGAATTTCTGAGAAATGAACATCAACTTTGGCATATCAAACTGAAACGATATGGCACTTTCACTGTGTTGTTGGATGTCTCAAAGACAACATACAAGAGAAAGGAATAATTTGCACATTATGCTAAGCAAAGAGGAAAGTGATTTGCAACTGGGGTTGTTTTCATTCAAAAATTGTGATATGAATCTGGATATTTTGTCCCCTGAATTTGCTTAGTTCAAATACATAAATAAATCGACTGAAGAATCTACTAGACTGCAGGCCAGAATATCCAATTAAAGCATTTCTGGCATAAAACATTAACTCAAAAGAAGCTAGATGCATAAAAAAACAATACAACAGATCACTCACCTGGAAAAGCATTAATCAGGTCACCGCATACAATAAAGAATCTTGGTTTAGGCACCATTTGATTCACAGCCTTTATAGCTTTCTCTGTTAAAACAATTTCTTCTTGCCAGCCAGGGTTTTCTCTTTTTTCAATATAATCTTCAATCATTCCAAATTGAGTGTCAGCTGCTTGAATAAAACTGAATGGGCCCTTCCATAACCCTTCTTTTTCTACCCAAAAAATAAACAAAAATACATTCTATTCAACTTTACAAAAAAAATGTATTATTTATAAAGTGACTTTGCAAGTATATCTCCATTTTATGTATAATAAAGACTTATTTAGAGTTAGTAGTTCTTTAAATTAAAATATGGAAACATCAGTGATAAAAACATCTTGTACAAAATTTCTGAAAATACTGCAAGCACATACTTAATATACATTCCCCAAGATCATTCAAAACTGATTAACAAATACACTGTCAATTAAAGAATAACAATAGTTTTTTTTATATCTCTGTAACCCCACAGTTCATTTTTATGCAAAACAAGTACAATATGCAAATGTGTGCTATTGGAACTCATGTCCATAAATGCTCTTTAGGTACTACAGCCTCTACAGTCCTTTAAATTATCAGAAAACATGTTTATAAAAGCACATGATCACCTTGGATCCTAATGCAAGAAGTAATTTCAGGTGGCATTCTTAGAATGAGCAAATCAATGAAATAATTGAAAATATGCCATGATAAACACATAAAGCTCAGTGTGATCACCAATACTGATCTCTGCCAAACCAGTATGCTATCACTGCCATATGCATGTCTTCTCCATGAAACTGGGATTGGAGCTGATTTCAGTCACTTTCCAAATGTATACATGTCAGGCTGCAGTTTAAATCACGATTTATCTGTGAACAAGACATTCACCCATCTGCCATTTGACTAATTCACATATACGTGACATTATTGAAGATGCACTGTTTTTGGAACACACGCCTGTTAACTTACTGTCCAATTACTGCTTGGAACCATTGAATCAGATGGGAAGCTGAGAATCACTGGTTGCATTGATCACCTAATACCATATAGCAGCCTCTCAACAATGGTCTTCCCTGCTCTGGTCTTTCGTTATTAGTGGTCCAATAGTGAGTTCACATCCTGCTTCCTATCTACTAGGACCTGTGTTTGACCTGCTCCTAGCCAACCTGTTGCCCTCCAGAGTATGGAAATGTTCAAATGACTTCACTGGAGTCCTGGCATGTTTCACTATCAATCTGAATATCTCTACACACTCTGATCTTATTCAAACTGCCAATTGAGAAGCACACTGTATTACCTTCACTTTTATATACTACTGAAATTTGTATCATATCATATGACCAGTCACCTGACACTTTATTTGCATAAAGATTAATCAGGAGTGCCATTTACATTATTTAATAACAACAGACATGCTTTGGCATAGCTAGAATATAGAGAACTGTGAATATCCCTCAAATATTTTAAGCAGTGTAGTTCCATCCAATTTCACATGTAGAGAGCATAAAACATTTATTGGTGAAACAGCTTCATCAAAATCATTTTGAAAGGATGAAATGAAAATTAAAAACAGAAATAAAAGTTATTCTAAGATTTCAATCCAAAATTACTCATGATCAAATTGTGAAAGCGATACCAGAAATCCCAAACATCTACATGCATATGACTGAAAAAATTAGTATTACATATTTATATAAAGGTGTTATGGATAATATAATGCATTTCAAAATATATTTTGCAAATCTAAACATCTAATAACACTAAAAACAAATGGGTTACAGTCAAAATTACTATCAAGAACAATTTTTAAACAAACCAAACTATTAAGAAATTACAAGTGATTAAGAAATAAATATTTTTCTAATGTTGTTTGTTGAATCAAAACACTTTATCTCAGTCATGTGCATATAACTTGTTTTCACTTAAGCTAGCTCTTAAATTTTTAACTGATTTTAGTAACTACAAATATTTGTTACAGTTATATTAGATCAAAGTTTCAAAGTTTATATGTATTCTATTTTCTTAAAGGGAGAATAACTGACCCAGTACTTTAAATATAACTTGTTGCATTTATGTATACAAATTATCTTGTTCTTTCAGCAAAACCATAAGTTAATCTTATAAAGTTACTTTATGTACCAAGAGAGCTAAAGGAAGTTAAAGGATTGGAGATGATCTTAAAATTAATCTAACTGAATAGAATTTCTGAACTAAATCTGACTATTGTTCAGGTAACAAACAAGATTAATTTTCACAACAGCAAAAAAATACAACTGAATATTAAATACAAAACAAATTTTTTAAGTTAAACAGAAACTGTCTCACATGTTTCTAAAAAAATTGACAAAAAATAAACTGTAAATTTGAAAATTTTCATGCAAAGCTACACCAAGAGCTGTCTGTGCACAGCTGTCCTTAATTTTGAATTGATAGACTGGATGGAAGGCAGCTAGTACAGACAACTCTTGTTTGACTGAACAGTGAAATTTGACCACCATTCTTACAGCATAACTATGGTTCCAAAGAACATGATTTTGTGGCAACAGGCCACTATCTTTAAGCATGCTAACCAATAGGCCACGTCTTTGTCAATTTGTTTTTAAGATTTTTCCTTCCCATCTTAAACAATAACTTTATTTTTTGCTAAGAACCTACCACCCTGGAGGGTGTATTATCCATTTCTTAATTTAAAATATTTCTCTTGTTTTTCTCTACTTAGTTATTGTACGTGCCTTGGCTGATACCATTTTACTACGTCACATCAAGTGGTTAATCATTTACTAATGAAACAGTTTTTAAAATAGCTATAAAGTTTATGTATGATTGAACAGAGCAAGAATTAGAGTTTTCACATCACAGTACAGTAAATATAAGTTACTTGAGCAGTAGTTTATGACTTTGTGGGAAAGTTTCTAATCCAAGTGAAAGTGTTTGTGTGTTAAATTATATCTGTTTGAGAGCTAGAGATGGGAAGACATCAGGTAAGTTTAGTGAGTACAGTAGGTGATGACAAAATATTCTTATGACTAAAATCCATATTTATTGAATATTATTTTATACCTATGACATTCAAACAATGTACATAAATATATTGGATAACTGGCTACATAATGATTTCTAATTACTATTGTGATATGTTTTAAATAATAACATTATTACCCATATGTCTTTCTAGCTATTTTGTGAGAGTGATCAATGAGTAGAATGTAATCATTTAGTGAGCCTAACAATGAATTGATTAGCAACTTCTACTAATTGCCCAGCTTTACTTATTTACAATTTGTGTGTTATTATTGGTGTAAATATGAGATTTCCCTGAAATAAAGTGTGTAAATATGTGTTTAGAAAGTGAATGAGGTTGTTTCAAGTGAATTTTATGTGTGTGTGTATGTGAAAACGTGTCCTGAGGTGATGGAGGGTTTTCTTGTACATTTTGTTTGAAAATTATTTGATAAGAAAAGGTTTCTCATAGCATACTGTTTGCAAAAATATGTTGGGTTTATTGTTGTGTACTTTGATATGTTGATCAGGTGATGTTTTTTAAGAATTTTGCAAGTGAAGATTGATTAAGAAAGTGAAACTACTACAAATATATCATATGAAGATGTGCAGTAAGAGTTAGGTTTTCCGAATATAATGTGTTTAGTATATTACTTTTAAG
>NW_013666616.1:355606-357274 GCF_000517525.1 Limulus polyphemus | reverse complement strand
CAGCCGTGGGGGCGTTATAGTGTGACGGTCAACCCCACTATTCATTGTAAAAGAGTAGCCCAAGAATTGGCGATGGGTGGTGATGACTAGCTGTCTTCCCTCTAGTCTTACATTGCTAAATTAGGGACGGCTAGCGCAGATAGCCCTCCATAACAAACAAAACCTAAAAATACCCCTACATAAGGCGCAATGATGAGTTTAGAAATACTGCCAAAGTTTTATTACCATACTTTCAGCCATTTTTGCTGTAGGCTGGTGGAACAATATTAAATTATAATGAAGACCAAATGAACGATCCCTATCATGAACAACTATCGTGATTCCCAAAGCATATCAGTTGGACTTTGAGATGCTACACTCTAGGACAGGAGTGAAAATTATTTCGATGAAGCAATATAGAAACGTCGATGACAATAAAAATTTTACTTTTGAGACTAGTTATGATTAAATTTTGATCAGAAAACTATGATAAATACATTCCAGCTAGTGTTACTAAACTTAAAAATAAACGCTAAATACACTTTAAACTAATTATTTGCCATTATTCAATAAGATTGGGACTTTATTTTTTCAAAACATAGAAATATGTACATACGTATGAGCTAGATGTTCAAACAATAATACATAACTAGGCAGGAGCAGAATCTACGTACAACACTTGATGCTTTGACAATGTACTTCTAGATTTACCGAATTGCCACAACAGTCATATCTAACGTGTGTCATATCTTATTTGAGTCTGTAACTGCTCTCCCAATGGAGCAGTGATAGGTTTACGGACTTAGAACGCTAAAATCTGGGATTCGATTCCTGCAGTGGACATAGCACAGATAGCTCATTGTGTTGCTTTGCACTAAAAAGCAACACACACAACAGTTTGTAACAAGGCTTGCACAGACTCGTAAATCACAACAATAAATTTTAACTTACAGATAAATCTCAACAACATTTAACACCTGTGCTGCATTATATGACAAAAAGTTTAATAAATCCCAATGTTGAAAATAAAATGAGACGATTCTATTGTATCGAATTTCAGAAATGTTTGAAGATATATTTGGAATACCTTAGATAAGACTACGATTTTGATAAATAAGGTGTTCTTAGTTAGCAAAATTACATTCTTATCGAAGGTCTTCCAAACAATATCTTCAAAGACTACTGGAATTTAATATAAAATATTCCCACATTATTTTTAACAATGAAATCTATGACCAAGTAGCTGGTGTGACCATGGGATCTGGCCTTGCACTAACATTAGCAGGCTTAAATTAAACTGCATTATATTATCTGTAACAAAAACATATTCAAGGCATGTGCGCTGAATTTTTGACAATGCTCAACAGGGACAACCCAGATGTTTCAGAATACAATAACATTAAAAAACTGCGTAGGTAAGGATTAATAAAGAAAGTTCACACAACAGAAAAAAAGTTAATTACTTGTTAATTTAAGTATATTTATTGGACGAAGTTTCGGGAAACGCTCTTCTTTAGGGTTAAGATTCATTGTCAAATAATATCTAACACGTATGTACTAGGTTCATTTTAATCACTCAGCAAGATTAGGCAAGATTTTGAAAAAAAACCCATTAATATGTTTACACAGCGTGGTCACAAGTAAATAGACACCACCTTTTCAGAAAAAAATTTCAGTCATATTCACATG
>NW_013666616.1:349437-354606 GCF_000517525.1 Limulus polyphemus | reverse complement strand
ATATATATATATATATATATATATAAGATGGTTGCATAGTTTCCATGTTACGTTTCCAAGACGAGAATATTACTGAGGTTATTCTGGAAAGAAAAGCTAAAGAAATCGTAGATAGGATTCCGTCGTGAAGAAATATTGAAAAAGCGTCAAATTTAATTTCCGTTTGCTACGGCGTCTTCGTATCCAGGGAAGGAAGCTAGCTTGAGCTTATTTTTATTTCACATTTCATTCTTTACTGTTATCTAAGTCTCAACTGATCTTTTAGTCTATAGCTGTTTGTCTTTTGGCCTTTAAGCTACATAAAATATAAAACTAAGAGCTTTATCAATTTGAAATAAACATCAAGACATACGCTTCCTTTAAATGAATCTGGTTCTATTATATATTAAAACCGTATTTGGATATGAAACGGAGGTGATTTTGTTCCATCCATAAGATGTTTGTACTTAAAATTATTCCCAAGTATTTTGTTATATTTTATTTGCTTGTACATTAATATATTAGCCAATTCAACTTTATGTTTTGCCGTATAAATTAAATGTACGCAACTACTTTTTTGAGAAAACGTTTGTTTACTCTGATCCACAAAATAATGAAAAATAAGTTTTTGTAAAAAAATTACGTCATTCTACATTATTCAATACTTATTTAGATCAATTTTCACTAACATACGTGGCGGTTAAAACTTAGCTGCTTCACAATTAGATATATTTTGTCTGAATACCATCTGATTTGTAGCATTAAAACTCGTTGGTTCATTGTCAGTCTGTTTGCAATACTTACAAACATTCATCTAAACCTGATGCAAATTATAGAGAATTAATAGACTTCTGGTGGGCAATTAAATTTTGGACCACTAATATATAACGCACTAAACAAGATTCACTAACGTATTCGAAACCAATCATGAACTGTTTTCAAAGAATTCTAGTAATATTAAAGAAAATATCCGATTAGTTGTTAGTAAAGGTGTATGATATTTTCAAAATACTGACACGAAAAACACCAGTAAATGTACGGTTATATATTTTATATCAGGATTAAACATTGTTCATTCGTTTTATTACAAATACATTCAATGAGAAACTTTAAGTTGTGTAACTTATTTTGAAAAATAAGTAATTTTACATTATGAAAATTGTTTGATTACATGAAGCTTTTAAGTTAAGAAAATCTTAGTACTAACTACATATTGAATTTTATAACATATTTTATTGAGTAATTACATGTGTTAGCATAACCCATTTTATGTCAGTTTAACTCTTTTCATCAGAATTAACTTTATGTTTTTGTTGACTGAAAGCTATCTTTTAATATGACAAATAATATATAACACCAATGATATTGCATCTCAGAGCAACGTGTCTTTTACTTTTTTTATATTTCAGAAGCTCAGAACAGGAAACTTTATAACTTTTATTTTTTACAGTAATTCTGCAAAAAAAAAAGCTTTAAATCTTTAACATACATCTTCAATTAATTATTAGCAAGGTCCGTAGTCGCTAAAACATTTTACTAACTACAAGAAAAGCCTTCGGCAGAAAAATAATTGAACTTGTAAGAAATGTTTCCAGTAGAAAAACATATATGATGGTTGAAAATATTGTAGAATACTAGGCCTATGGTACTTGTTTTCTTTTCTCTGTATTTGGTTAGAGACAGTTTCCTGTGTGTATATAAAGGATAACAACAATTTTCTTCCTTTTATGAAATGGGAAAACTTTACCTAATTTACGGGTTTATGAAAATAATGGTAGTAGTGTTGTTTTTCTTTAAACTAGTTTGCTTGATGTAATAATAGAAAAACAACTGAAATCCTAATAAGCTATATGGATTCCAAAATCGAAATGTTTGTCTTTATTAATTAGCTACAAACACAAATAAATGTGTTTTTGATGTATTAAATCTTTGAACAGTATTGAAGAATAGGCTCATTTTACCACCCTCTGGTATTGAGTTTCATCAATATATATTTATAGTTTTTGTCTTTAGCACGACTTTAAAAATGATGAAATGTGTTGGCTATTTAAAAAATGGAAATATAAATTAATACAGTAATACGAATTACTTTTATTCATTTGTTTAAGATAAATATGATAAACGTTTGATGCATCCAGAAAAAGTCGGGTATATTTCCTTAACTTCTGAATAACAAGTCTTGCTGGATCTAATATGTGAAATAATTTATATATGTTTTTCACATACAGATTTACACAGGTTCTTGTTGTTGAACTAATTCAATGGGATTTTCGTCTGTTTGAATAGCCTATACAAATATTTTAAAGTTATAAGTGTGATTTTTATGGCATTTATGTGTCAAAGTTATTAGATCAAAAATGTGCCTTCTAAACATCAATAACTATAGAAGAACACTTGATTTTGACGGGATTTCAGAAATTGGATCTTCGGAACTAAGGGCTTAGCTTCGAGGCAGAAGAAGACTTCCATGAAAACAACGATGCACCTGCTCTTGAAATCTAGTTAATCTCTCAAGCTGGAGTTTGGTTGCCTGAGCTTCTCCATTGGACCACTTAGCTATGAAATCTGACGTAACCCTTATGTTAGCTTTAGAAGAAATCTGTAATCTTTTTGTCAATATGATTTCGCATTACATTTTGCCCATCTGTCAGAAGCAATTTAAGAAACTATTTCTGGTCTGTCGAAGTCTGACGTTGTCATTAAACTCAAAAGCGAGTAAAACAGATTATGTTTGCTTGAAGCTCTTTGTTTCTGTTCAATCTTATAAGTTCACTATGCTGGTGCCTAACTTGGACAAATCCTCTTTAATGTGCATTCACCGTAAGTATTGCCCTATCAAGATGACTTCAGGAAATATTTTGCATTGCAAATACTTTATTTAGTTATATATATATATCAAGCTAGCTCCCTAAAATTATATAATGAACAATATAGCCATAGGCACCGAGTTCTCTACTATACCATTTTTTATGTTTTATAAGATATCCACTTTTTATTATGTTTTAGTTCCTTTTTATCTTAGCTCAATTATTGTGGAAAAATCGCAGTGAAGGCAAATAGAAAGTAAAGAAATGTTGGCGTTCAGACATGGATATAGGCTCATATATATGTACTGTATGTTTGTTGTGAAGCATAAAGCTACATAATGAACTGTGCTGTACCCACTGCAGGGATCTAATCCCAAATTTTAGAACTGTAAGTCCTTAAGCTCACCGCTAAGCCACAGAAGGGATAATTTTTTTTCTACGTAACATTTGACTTCTATGGGCTATTTTCCATTAGGCTTGTTTCCCAGTCATATTGACTGTTATCTTTTCACGGCAATAATATGGCTTAGTTGTTTCAGATCGTTTTTTGTTTTAAGGCAACAAAAAATATATAGTATCAACAAAGAAATGTAATGATAGAATGATTTATATTTCGTAGTATAAATCAATTCACTTACGGGAAACAAGACTGTAATTTCTTTATGTTAGTGAGCAGTAACATTAACATGATTTTTACGCATAACCAAATTAACTAGGTTTTGTTACACATACTTTTATATAGAAACAGCTGTTTACTAGAAAATGACTGGGAAACTCAACATGAAAAATATACAGGCAGTACATACATAAACGACTTGTGTTACATACTTTTATATAGAAACAGCTGTTTACTAGAAAGTGACTGGGAAGCTCAACACGAAAAAAAAAAATTACAGGCAGTACAAACATAAACGACTATCAGCATGATGTTTATGCTTCTCGAAGCTTTTATTATAGATTATTAGTAAACAAATATCTAATTTATAATTGCATTTAAAATTTTGCACAGCTTATGAGCTGAATAAAATACTCAAAGATATCGCCGCCGAAGATGATGCTAATAGATTAATGTACATAATAAGGTTAAAAAGAATATGTTTACAGTTCAAGTTAACTTCTAATCATACTTGATGAAATGAAAGGAAAATGCACTTAAATATCTTTCTTTATAACTTATATATGATTGTGTGTCATTGTAAATATATCTTGTGTCATCAGTGAAAAGTTAGTGATATTTCCTACCCTGTCAAATGGTAAGATAATTTTCTGACCATTCTAAAAGCAACATACAAGCACCGCTTAATGGTCCACTGAACAGAGCAAGACGACGAAAACAATTTCCGAAACATAACCTGCTCGTGATGAAAATATACTATTTATAAAAGTCGCTCAGTTCTTAGCTTGTAAATTCGCCAGGACCAAAGGAAATATATGTCAATGGGCTAGGCTTACACATTTATGAATTACTATGGCAAACGAGAAACATTTTAGCTTGTATACGTTTGTTTTTTCTGTGTTTTGGTTAATAGGGAGTGACGTTTTAAAAATAATAATTAAGCCCAAAACAAAAGGCATCGTTACAAAGTACAGATATAACTATAGAGTACAAACAAATAACGTAAATGTTAAGTTACAAATTACGATGATAAATGGTAAAACTTATCCTAGCAAAAAGGTATCCGAAGACAACAAGACCCACAGACTATGGGGTAACACTGCCTATCAGATTTATCTTTTGTTTGCAAACCTCAGATATGAAATGAAATTAGAAAATAGAACAATGAATTAAACAGTAGAAAAAGGTGTAGATGTTGAAATCATTTAAAAGTATTCGTTGTCTGATGAAACAGAAAGTAAAAGTAAGCAAACTAAAAATAATTAATTTAAACCTAGTTACTACAAATAGACATCTAGTGATGATACGCAAAACGTATATTTTTTATCGGCTTCCTAGTACCATAAAGATCATAAACCTATAAGAACTACGCAATGAAACCTGATCTAAGTCAATAATAATAATAATTACAAGAAGAATTTATCTATATAAATAAAATAAAAGTTTTGTCTGTACATTGCTTAGAATAGTGTACTTTTTGCATATCTTCACGTTTCATACACCAGAGAAGCCGAAACAAGCCTTATCTCAATTTCTGTCTGTCTGTTGGTAAAGCTCGCGGACGTGTTTTTGTTCGCTTTTCACGGGAAAACGAGTGCACCGTTTTCGATTAAACTGTTTTCTTTGTTTTATAGATGTGTAAGAAGGTTATAGGTTACTTGAAACTGTCATACGCCTTTTGGAAAGAAAATGGCGGCCGCTCAAAAACCTGGTTTGGTGCGGTTTTGGACGTGATTTTGTTCGCTTTTCACAGGGAAACGGGTGCAC
>NW_013666616.1:346275-348437 GCF_000517525.1 Limulus polyphemus | reverse complement strand
CAGTTTCTTCCAAGTAATTCAATATTATTTTATCACAACAAGTTTGTGTCATTATTGCAATATTATCTTTATCTGCTTCCTTGATAACAAGCTATTCTTTAAGTATTCTATCCTGTGCTTGCCACTGTTGTTTTTTTTTTCGATGACGAGGAACCAACTTTGAGACTAATAATGCTTGGAGACGGCTTGAATGGGCAATGAAGAAAACTTTAATATAAGTTTAAGATCACTGATGATGACAGAACCTTATTTGCTACTATTTTTTGTTTTTCGTGGCTATGAAAGAAAGGTGTTCTTGAAGGGAATAAAATTTGACTCGTGTTACGTATTACAATTTCGAAAGGTCTGAAACTGAGTTAACTTGTACCTTGGATTTAGTAGTTAAATAAATGCCGATGTTATCCAATTTATGATATTTGCCAACAAAATTGATACACACAGTTTTTTAATACAAATATATTTTGATACATAAACAATAGCACAATTTACAATAACGGTTATTACAAATAGTTATTACAAACAATGATTTATATACAAAAGTTTTACAAACTTACAAGCAATATAAAGTATTCTTTCTAGTCTGTAACTTTCTTGATATCTTATCGAGGATTCACGATGAGCGAGTTAGTTTCAAGTTGACGTAGGCGAAATTCACTTAATAGGTAGCTAGCTATCTCTGTGGGCCTCGCTGATCACACGCCGATTACAGGTCGAACTTGAGTTTTTTACGGCTGAAGTTATATAATATCTTCGTAAAAGTATTAATGTCCGATGTGAATCGACTGAAGTTAAATGGTTTATAATGTTCGAAATTTATAAATTTTCCTGGTCAAATATCTGAAGTTTTCCGATTAATAGGCGTTAATCACAATTATAGCTTCCGAGTTTTATAGTATACCAACTATAGCACATCAATAATATATATATATATATACTTGTTTTTTGGCGCGTCGCGTTGGTTGTATTTATAGGCGCGTGGAGAGTTTCTCGAAAATTCATATTACGTAACAATACAAAGCTACACTGGCGTTTACTTAAACACATATTTTTGATTCTTACACTCGAGAATCTTCTACAACTTAAGAGAACAGGTGGGACTTTCGCAATACATATTTAACAATATAAGTTATGTACATTTCCAAATACAAATTTAATTTAAACAAACGTCGATATTAAAATAAATATAGAATAATATATCTGTCACCCTCGTTGTTGAATAACAAGATAGGAGTACCTTTGTTGCATACTATGTCCTTGTCTTTAATCTTGAAGTTCTCTTTGTGACTGATAAAACCTTATTTGTTATTCTCCACGTTCTCTCGACCAATAATTTTTCTAGATTAACTTTTTTATTTTTCTTTGCATACTATATTCTTTCTATGATTTCTGAATCTTTCCTGATTTTTTCTTAATATAGTATGGTTAAGTTCTTCTTTTCTACATATGAATGTCTATTTTTTTCAACACATTTTTCTTATTTTATTACTCTTTTTGTTGTATAAGTGTCTGCGTGCATCTGCTCACCAAGTGTGTTGTATTGACTGTTTATAGTATATGATATTACACTTGTGTTCATTGCCTTCGTTTTCTGAATATGTAGTAGTTTTCTAACATTTCTTTCACCTTTTCCAATAACAACAATAAATTAATTGTCATAAAATGATGTTTTCAGCTAATGAATGTTGTTAAGCGCTCGTAAAATTATTTTTTACAGAACTTTCCATAAACAGAATTTCCTCATATTTAGTGTGTTTCGTCAGTTCTTTCCATATTTCAAATAAGTTTACATATTTTATCTTGTTTATATTAAGAAATTGATTGATTTCTGAAAATTGTCTAATAATTTTACCTGAGGATATGCTAAAATTCTACAATAAAATTAGAATTAATAACAAATAGCCTTAATAATTACTCACAAGCAAACTACAAAAAAACTTGTACGACCACTCTCTGTTCTAGGTCATCCGTTAGATACTCTCACTGCTATCTGTATTTTTGCCCTTTAACCCACGAACACCTGACGAGGTTTGGCCCGCTTAGCAATAGTACCAAGCATCGAAGCACAACTTTTACACGTAAGGCTTAATGTATCATATTACCTATCACCTTGGGCCAATATAGCTATTACTATTTAAGAAATTTAATGTTATATATTAATCGAA
>NW_013666616.1:343635-346204 GCF_000517525.1 Limulus polyphemus | reverse complement strand
AAGTTAATTAACAAACGGAGACGTAACATTATTATAAATTACAAAATAAACAAACAAACAAACTTACTTAGTTTGTGGTAACTATAGCACAGACGACTGTTAGTGTATCTGTTCTAGTTCTATCCGTCTCAAGCCACCTTGACGGCTTAGGGTGGTATTGCATAAGAAAGTCTGCCCAACTACCACACTTTATAAAGGGAACAAACTAAAGGATAATCGAGTCTTAAAAGCAGATGGATGAGTTAAAAAAATAGCACCGAATCTGAGTAAAGCTAAAGATATAACAAATATAATTTAAAATCTTTAAATGTTGTGATGAATACTTATTATCGGTCATAAAGTTGCCCATTAAAAGCTGTTCACAAGTGGCTCAGCGGCAAGCCTGAAAACGTTTAACACCAAAAATATGTTTCCATAGTCCACTGAATAGTTTTGTGTCTAACAATCGAACAAACAAATAACCATTAAGAGCTATTTCAACATTTTTCCCCAGTTTTTCTTCTAATCGCAAGTTGGTCGAATATTATATTGATACCTTTTGAATGTTTATTATATATACAAATTTAACTTTATTTGTATAGTTAACATTTAATCCTTAAATATTCGATAGAAATTTTGAATTGCTTCAAAAAATCTATTTGCTACTTTCTCTAGTGTAGATGCAGTGGCACTATTCATGTCACAAGTCGTAATGATAAAGAGCAAAATATATAATCACAAATAAACAAAACAGAAACAGGTAATTTTAGTATTATGTATAAAACAAGAGAAAATCAAACTCAAAATCAACACCTAAATATCATAATATCAATTAGAATTTGTCTAGCACAGTTGTAAAAATAATAAAACGAGGAATTTTAAATCGCTCCTGATTTAAAGTACTAACTAATATCTGCTGGGGTAATGCTATAAACGGGGCATGGGGCGCTCTTTCCACTATTTTCAGCCATAGCACGTAAACCATTCGTCCAAACCAGAAGTTCTGTACTACAGACTAATTTAATATCATTTTAATTGAGCGTTAGAATTGCACATTTCGATACTGACCTTTCGCTCAGTTAAACATTAGTTCACAACACGAAGACAGTAAAATTTAAATTCATTGCTAAATTTGAACCATTCGTCCTATTGCTAACTCATTTAAACTTGATTGTTGGGAAAAGGGGCCACCTGAGTTTCTCTACCACGTTTCATCAAATGTTCCTTACAACAATTTGTTGAACCAGAGACACGGATAGACAACAATTATTTATTACATATATATAAATTACTGCTATTTATGAGATCAGCTGATCAACCAAACTACATATTATACATTGAGGATATCTATCAACTAAATATTAAATTCGGTAACCGCATACTCTACATGCTGCGTTCACCATTGGTGTATAAAAGGATCTTGAAAAACTTACACTCGTCTTGTATTTCCAACATTCAAAATTGTTTTCTTTTCTTTTTATCTGTGTTTTTGTTTTTCTTCTTTGTTCTCAAATGTGGAAGGTGTAAGATTTCCTTTGACGTAGTTCCACACTTGCTTGTAATCCCTTATGTTGATGCTTTACGTCTTTTATTCTACTTAAATCAGCACTAAAAAGAGATTTTCTAAAAATTGTTTGAAGATATAGTTTCGTACATGACTGTTTTTCCAATAAGATGTATGCATTCATACTATCTTGGTTATTAACATTCTTTATATCAACTTAATCCTCTTTGTATGAATCTTGAACAACGTAATTTCCAAGATAGATGAAATTTGTTTCCAAACATCCTTCTCTTTCATGTCAGTCAGGTGCAAAATTCATTGCGGATATAAACCTTTTTTTCGTTGACTGAGCAGAATCATGACACAAATCCAATTTATTTATGATATGGCTAACACGAAATGAGCAAGCATAAAATAAACAAGCGGTCTTCAAAGAGACGTAACTTATAGAGGCGAAAGCTATGTCTGTAAATGTTGTTATATTGTTTGTTTGTTTTTTAAGAGTACTTCTGTCATCTTGAATGATAAATGTAAAAATAGGACGCACATACCCAGTGGTTATTTAATAACAGTTTTAAATCTTACTAGGAAATTTGGCATACATTTTTGTGGAATCGTTTGATAACATTTTAGTTCGGTCATTGAAAACTTCCATTGAATTTTCCTTCCTATTATATATAAATAAGTACAAAAATCTGAATAGGGAAAGGTGGGTCAGCTGTAGTTTACAACGCTAAAATCTGAGGTTCGATTGTCCGCGTTGAACAGAATGCAGATAACTTATTGTGAAGCATTGCACTAAGAAAACTAGAACAGTGAAAGTGTAATAGATTATCAGCAAAATAACTACATTTTATCACTTACTGAAATATTTCTATTTTTACAAGTTCTACTATGGAATTGATTTTTCTAACTGATGCATATTCCGCAGTATATTGCATAGCGCAATCAAAATAGCTTAGAATTGTAAACAGTCTAAATAGCTACGATTCCACGATGTTTCTTTGTTATTTGTTTAGTACGTAAGAAAATTTAGTATTTATCAGTTTATTAGATTTTTTTTCCGAAAACTGAATCATAAGTTTG
>NW_013666616.1:319065-342639 GCF_000517525.1 Limulus polyphemus | reverse complement strand
TCTTTTGTTAACTTATATTTAATTGTTATAATAATGTACAATAAAAAAATTTAAAATGTAATGTAAATAATGTACAAGTAATTTGTTTGTTAATTGTTAAATTAATGTATTATTTATAAACACAACCCGTACGAAGGACAGGTACACATCTAGTATATAAATATAATAGCAATGTCTGTTGTATGTCCACGTAACAACTTCGCAGGATATAGATGGAACTTCACCAAAATTGGTATGGAGGTCCATGCGAGTGTGGGGGTACATACAAATTTTCAGTTTTGCATTTTGCGTTTTATAGTTTTTATGGGCGTTTTTCATTTTTCACCACTACTTCGCCACTGTTGATGAATCTTCACCAAATCTGGTATGGAGGTTCATTGGATCCATGGAGAGATACATAGAAATTTTTCATTTTGCGTTTGCGGTTTTTATGGGCGTATGTTTTCGGGTTTTTTACCAGTACTTCGCCACCTGTTGATGGATCTTCGTCAAATTCGGTATGAGGTTTGTTGGGTCCATGGAAAAATGCATACCAACTTTCAGATTTGATTTTGCATTTTGTGGTTTTTATGTGCGTGTTTTTTTTTTAGAATTACATATAATGGAAGCAACTTTTCATGCCCTAAGATAAACTTTCATTAATCATAAATTTACATAACATTCGCCCAGGGGATGGCGACTCCAGCTAGTGAAAGTAAAATATCTTTTAAATTGAAGAAAAAACTTTCCCAGTTCCACGGAGACACTTTGAGCATTAAGGTAATGAAAAATTAGAAAGGTCTTGTTTGTGTTTGCCGTAGGAATCGATATTTATTAGAAGTACTTCCGATGTGACAAAAAGTTCTTCAGCCAAACAAAAAAAAATATTAAACTTAAAAGTGAAACAATTAATACTATTATTATCACATATAAACCAAGAGATCACTGATCATAACAACCTAAAATAAACCTTAGAAATTAATTAAATCAATGAAAAAACCTCAATAAAAATGTGTTTGGTGCAGTTACAACAAATTAAACAATAAAATGGTTTTAGAAAAACCGATTAAGAAACAAAAGTAAATGAAAACAATGATATTACTGATAAGATTACAGTGATAAGATATTTAGAATATGGAATATGAAATTTTTTATTCATTTGACATTTTATATTTAGTCTGATTATTTGTCTATAAATTTCAGTTGACCCACGTTAAGATACTAAACATATTACAGTTGAAACATAAGTGTAAAAATCCAAATTTCAATTGAAGCTTTTATAACTCATAATATACAAAATTAAGCCACTATATCCTGCAATCTTGTTAATATTCCGGATATAATTAAGCTACACAACTGGTATATTTTAGCCAAACATTTAGAGGCACCAAGGCTATAGTGTTAGCAATGATGTCGAGATTATTATTGTCATAGAAACTTACCTTTAAAAACTTAGACTATCTATAAGTTGACTTTATTATAGTTACTTAAAGATACATTCAGCCTTCTGTTGGTGGGATTTTTGAAAATATTTTTATTAACACTTTTTTCACTTTTAAAGTGGAAAGGTAAATTTTTACAATCTTTAAGGTTGTCCGAGTTGTAGTACCTTCTTGTTTGCGTGAGAAAATATGATGTATATTAAACCATGTCAAGTTTAGGAATAGTAAGAAATAGGTTCTAGTATAAGCCTATATATAAGACAAGTACGAAGTTTTCCCAAGGGTAACGATTAGAAACGTCAGTAATAATAGTTGGAATAATAAAAGAAAGCACATGTATACTGGCAACTAAACAAATCAAAGTGGAGGGTAAATTAAGTCTAAACATAGACATTTTAAGTCACTGTTGTGAAGAACAAGACAAACAATAAGGATATGTTTAATTGTTTTTAGTGAAGTTTTACAAACGAACGTTACCATATGTGAGCTTACTCAATTCTGTACAAGGTATAATTCACACAAGTACCGAGGCTTAATAGAAATATAACAGCATCAAGTTGTCGATTCTTTAAGGTAATGAGAAGCCTGGTCAGTGGACAAAGAAATAAAGTACGAATAAAACGACCAACTGAAGAATCTGACCACAGCTAATTCCAAGACTAAATTAGCATTCTACTCAAAATACTTAAATAAAAGAAGGACCACAGATGGACTAATAGAAGACAAAGTCGCATCAGCAGTTTTTTCAGACTATTGATTTCCAGGATGCTGTCACGATCAAGCGCCCAAACATAAATTAACAAACGATGGCTATTGACATGACAGTAATGAAGCAGGATGTATGTCTTGGCCGCTAGAGTTCAAAATGAAAAAAAATAGAGGAAAGAGGCATGCAAGCAAAGAAACCCTCAATTTCAAGCCAATACAAATAAAAAGCAGACACTGTCAAGTACAAAGGTTCTATAGTAATCATGAAAATTACAAGACTTAAGCAATTCAGGTGCAGAACATAAAAAAGACAGATTTTCAAAAGATGGGTCACTTAATTTATCAGTATAAATATCGAAATATTCTGAAAATTACTCATGTAAATACAGTATTCAGGTATTGAAGCCATATCATCAGGTTATGTAGTAAGAGTAAGGTCCATAGGAATACCACAAAAGATAACACAGAAGGGAAACTGACAAACAACTGAAGTTCTAATGCAAGCCAAAATGAGTAATGCAGAAAAGAGGATGAGACTATTTCATCACAAACCATTAAACAATATCTTACTTGTAATGACGTAATATTCTCCCTAGTACGTCGTATTGAACAATAAACTGTTATACGGACAGGGTAAAAAAGCCTCTATTTTGAAATTCACAAAATCGAAAACTAGGATACATTTCAATGTATCCATACTTATCTTCAAGATTGTATTTAGAATGACATCAAATTTGCTGATGGCTAACATGATACACAATCGTCGAGAACACACCCATAATATATCATAGAATGTGAATGAATAAGATTATGATATAGCAACATACCTAATTTAATTTTTCTGCAAATGAAATAATCTTGTTAAGAAGCTAACTTAGAGCATAAAGTATCAATTTTACAATGCATGAAAAATCACGATTTTACAGTTCAAAGCAGAAAAAAAGAGACATCTAGTTATCTTTCCAAGATTGAATGTAATCCAAAACTTTTCATAAATACGGAGGTTTTTATTATATTAGAACGGTTTTGGAGCCTCACCACAGAGTTATTGTACATGCTACCACATCTGGTCATGCTTTATCTAATGACTTCCATCTTGACAATAGTCTTGCAGTAAAGGTAGTTTCCATTGCAAAAAGCTCCGCTTTATGGTTGTCATGATCATATCACCCCGCTCCTCCTTGCATGATTTCCATAATCTATCATGTGTACGAGGAAGGCGATTTCTCAGCACCTACTTGAAACTTCCAATTGTACAAAAATCCATAAGCAACTATATCTGGAGATATAACCAATATGTTTTTGTACGTTCTCCAGGTGCTTAAGGTATGGAATGGTCGAATGGATACATCGTGGAAGCAGCTTCTGTACATGTGACTTGTATTACTTTTCTAGAATGAGATCCTTCTTGATTATGTTGCATACTTTTGCCCGAGACAAATGAATGATACTTACCACTAACATTTATGCTCGTGGATTCTCACTTGTTACAAAACATCACACTTTGTTTACTGTGGCTGGGGTACGACTTGTTTCAGGTGTCTTTCTGAATCGTCCATTTGCTTTCCAGTGTCATTAAGTACAAACTACATCCACGTCTTGGAAATTTTAAATCACCGATCTGAACACGACTTAATGATCTGAATGTATGAATATTTTGCGTTGAAAAGTGATTTTATATAATCTTTGATAGGTTGTTTAGGCAGAGTATTCATAATGAATTTAAGTTTCAAATGGACAGCAACTGCCTATTGTAGAAACATACAAATGTAGAGGACGACGTTTCGAAAGTCTTCCGCCTTTCGTCTTCAGATTTTATATTGTTAGGTACCTTTTCTAAAAATATCATACAATCTAAGAACCGCCAAGCTATGTTAAAATGTAATTATTTTACATAGAAACGTTATAATGGCTGTGGCTGGCACATGACTTGCTGACTTACATATACAAAATTATTTCAATATGCCATATTCAATCCTTTGTAGAGCCATCAAACTCCATTGTCATTGTCTTATGATAAAAGTAATGCACCAGATTACTCATCCTTATAATAAAAAGGTTGGGGCTAAGTTTAGGTTCCTGAAAAAAATTTGGAAGAATGATTGCTTTAGCACTTTGATTCACTAGTTCATAAGAAACATCAATTGCTTCAGTGACTAGACTGTCAGGTGTGTTGAGGAAGTGGAGATGATGAAGCTAGGGAAGGAAGTAGAACTGACCACAAGTTTCATGAAAGATCATAAGCATAAGAAATCTCACTGCTTAAGAGCGCAGGAATAGTGAATATCTTAGCTTCATCTCTGATGACATTATGTGTAGCCTGAATTGATTTCATTTGATGGCTTCTAGATGTTTGCATTGATCAAAGTCAACACTATGAGGCCCACCATAATTACCTTACAGTAAACAATCTGCTGATTATTCCACTCCTGAGTGATGACCTCCTCAAGTGGAGTGCTTGACGTCATCTATGCATTGGAAATTATTTTGAAATCTTTGACACTTGACGTTTGAAGAAATACCCGAGACAACTAACTTCGATCAGTTATAAGGACTTTTCAATCATTAAGCTACATAGTATTACGAGCGACACTGTTGCTGACCTCATTGATTGTGCTGTTGGGAATAACTTCATTCAAAGCTTTATTCAGGTGCACTGATTACATCTGCTGAACTGAATGACATCAAAGTATCAAAAAAGGACCTCTTGACTACTCATTTTAATGTCTCGTGTTCCTAGATAAGGGTAATCATGTTCTCCAGACGAAAAAGAAAAGGCGACGAAGCAGCCACAGAGAACAAGTACTGTGAAATGTTTTCCGGCACTCCTAGACTCTCATCCGGACTTCATAGAATAGTTGACCGATAGTTTAAAATACGTTTTATGAACTAGATGAATTAACCTTTAAATAATTCGTAACTTCAAAGTCATTTACAGTTTGAAGCCTAAAAGGCCCATTGAAAAACAATAACAGCTAATAAAACTACATAAAATTACCTAATCTGGAGTAGAGTCAGTAATACTAATAAACATAAGTAATTGAGATCTTCTGGATCTATTATGAGCAGGTTAATAATCCTGCTTAGAAAATGAGGCATGCAGTTTGTTTATTATGGAAAGTTAAAATCGAAGCCTGAAATAAAACGAATCGAATAAACAAAATACAATGAAGATAAAGAATTAATAAGTTAGTTTTATCAAAGAAAAATCTAGCAAATTAGGTAACCTTTAACAAATTAAACTATTCTATTCATGTCACACTCAAATGTTCCTTTGTTTCAGGAGGAAAATCAATGGTACAATTAATTGCTCTATGACTTTCATATGTATTCAGAGACTTTTCTATTGTTACCTCTTGAAGAGCATTATTGTTATTATTATTATATGAGATGATATGGAGTAAATTCTAACGTATTTAAGTACACAAAAAGAAACTTTAGTAACTTTTCAGATAACATAAGAAAGTACAGAAGCACCATCTAGTAAAGAAGGCATAGGCTGACTAGAGATAATTGGAAGCACTTATGAGGATAAACACCTACAGGACAATAAGCAGAAATATGATTAACTGTTTCTAGTAAAGTCTTACAAAACAACAACAATAATAAAAATAAAAGCAGTTGGTCTGAAGAGTTCCATCAAACCTTAGTCAAAATAGAATTGAAAATAGGTTAAAATAGAAGTTGATAATAATAATAAAACAGTTGGTCTGAAGAGTTCCATCAAACCTTAGTCAAAATAGAATTGAAAATAGGTTAAAATAGAAGTTAATACCACAGGAAATGGATACAGAAAGAGAAATAAATGATAGAACTGTCATAGGAGCTTTGATAACCAGTTATTTACCTTCTATATGTACTGAAATGTAAAGCATTTTAAATATGGATTGTTACATACAGTATGATAACGAACTAAACAACATTCCCGTAGCAACGTAGAGACTTCTATGTTCTTTCTTTAAGGACATTATTATTCTTTGGGATGTTATGTGTTAAATACTGTTGGATGGGTGTATACACCAAGGGACAGTTTTGAAAATTATATTTTTGTGCGCAGGATGAATAATGTGAAAGTCACAAACGTCTTTCAAACGAGAAAGAAAGAGGTACAGCCCCCGCCCCACGGTGGTGTGCATAAGTATGGCCAAAGTGATAATCCGAATATGGTTGTCAACGCATTGTTCAGAATCTCGTTCCTTCAAATGCTATAACTAAACTCCTAATATCTACAAGTCACTTCTTATTTATCAGGGTCACACCAGTCACTACTCCATGAAGGTTTCTTGCAGACTTGAGACACTGTGTAGGAACTGCCCAATTAAAATGTCGAGTCAATTTTATCAGTAACTCAGTATAATCAATGCCTCCATCGACAAGTTTTTTACTTAAACGACTTCAGAATATAGATTATTTGTTTCAAAGAACTAGCCAATAGTAGTTAATTCCACTTGTATAAATTCATGTGATCTGAAAGTAGCAAAACCACTGGGTTAGCAAGAAAGATATAATTTTCCTCGTGTGGGAGGAACAAGATACTGGGACTTCTTTTGTGTAGTACAGATTGATTTTTCTTATTCTTCGATCAATAGGCAGGTCCTAATTCTGGCGTTGGATTCCACGCGGTGGACAAAGCACAGATAGCCCATTGTGTAGCTTTGTGCTAAAACAATTTTTGTTTGTAAGTCTAATTTACTACTTACATAATTATTTGCAAACTTGATTAAAGGTTGAAGAAGTTAGCTTAGAAAAACAATTAACTACTGGGTCGTGCAAAATTACCCAGCAACAACCCTTGGAAATAAAGTGTTTAAGTTTTTTTAAAGTTAAGCACAAAGCTACCCAATGGGCTATCTGTACTCTGCCCACCACGGGTATCGAAACCCGGATTCTAACGTAGTAAGTCCGCAGACATACCGCTGTGCTACTAGGGGATAGAAATAAAGTGGATTTCAAATTTGAAAATATTTGAGTTTAAACAAGCGCAGTTATTTATAAAAAATATTACTTTTTATGGATTTTATAAAGAGAACAAGTTTGACTTCTACTAAGTGCAAAATTTAATGAAACCTTTTTCATTTATTTATCGACTGAAAACAGTGAACAATTTTAGCTGTGGTATTAATATAACTGTTACAGTCAATCTTTATATTTGGTTAACAGTAGCCGCTTAGGCAATAGGTATTGACTGGTCACTCTCATCCTGGTCAGAAGTTCTGAATTAGAGGTGCTTATGTTTGAAACTTGGGGTCTCTTACCTGCGCCATGTGTCGCGTAAGTTGCTGTATATGTTGAAAGTACCCAATAAGAAGTCTTAGCTGAACTGTACAGTAAGCGATCTGATTTGTTTTATAATTGGTGATTCATAATCTTCAATCTTCACTTCACAGACTGCAGTTTCTTCCAAGTAATTCAATATTATTTTATCACAACAAGTTCGTGTCATTATTGCAATATTATCTTTATCTGCTTTAGTATTTATCAGTTTATTAGATTTTTTTCAGAAAACTAAAATCATAAGTTTGCTTTTAAATTATAAGTTTCCTGTAAAAAAATAAACAGGAAAAATATTTGATTTGATTAGATGATTCGGTGAGAGTGATTAAAATGATAAATTAGTTTCACCACTACTTTATATCGATATGTTTGTTACGTGACTTGCTGATTTATATATTTAAAATCATTTTATATACACAACGCAACCAACCCTCTGCTTATTGACTGCAAAAACTAAAATATTGTAAATTAATTTTTAATTGTTATAAATGTGCACAAATTACTTCAATATTCTTAACTTATGAGTAACTAAAATGTGTAGGTTCTAATGTACCTATAACACTTGTGTAGCCATCCATTGAACAAAATATCTTATATAATATGTAAATGCTTTATTGTTCATCACACTAAGATCAAAAGATCAAAAATTAGACATGCATTAGAAACATGATAACCTAAGCGATTTAAGAAAGCAAACCTTCTTTCTCGAAAGTTGAATTGGTAAGCGGATAAAAATAGTAAAATATGGACTGTTTTTAATTTTTTGTCATTTGGATTCAAGATGGCTGATTTAGAGCAGCAAAACTATAAGGTGAAAGGACGTGCAGATACATAAGTATTGGTTAAGCCAAGAAAACTAGATTAACAGTTTTTAGCTCAAGTTTTCAATAGAATCATACGGGTGGACGGTTATTATTAATTGCTAACTTTTTAGCACAAATATACTAAATTTTAATTAAATAATCCTAATTAAAGATCGTTTAGCGTCACGTGATATTAGTTTAAGCAACTAGCATAAATAATGATGTTTGATACAGCCGTACCGATTTCATGGGGGTGATGACAAGAAACTGTTAATCTAAATTCCATGGCGTTAGTATAAAGGAAGCTATTAACATTTTTTTAAAGAGGGAAAACTGCTACTATATAATTCAAAGAATCTGGTTGGTTCTGTAAAGTAAATGTCTGTTCTGAATAACAGGGTTGCGATCTTTAAGCTAATATGGGTTACTATCGAGTGTCACTATCTTATTTAGTGTAGTTTGTTGGTGTATATTGACAAAATATTGATTGATTAGTTAGCTAGGTCATGTATTTTATTTTACCTACCATCATGCCCAAAGTTGAACAAACAATGCGACCTGGCTAACTAAGGAATGAATGTTTGCTGTAAAATTCATATCAATTTTATAAATGTAACTACCAGTTTGACCACCAATTATGATTTCATTCCTTTAAGTCGCACGCTGAATCCTTTTTTGGCCGCATCTTTTTTCACACCTAAGGTGTTTTTTATTAGATAATGAGTAACAGGAAGATATCTTTTGGCTGTCTTCTAAGAGTTTAGTGAGTGCGCCCTACATACTGACGGCTACGTTTTTTACACTCTATGAGATAAATTGTGTTGTGTATTGTGCGGATAAAAATCTTTATCAACACATCTTGTCTTCACTAAAGAAGCTGATACCTCACTCACACTAAACGGAATATCACATAGAGTCAAGCTCTCGGTATTAAGAAAACTTATATTGATGAAAACAGTTATAAAAACACACAGATACTTCAATACAAACCAAAATAGAGAGGTTATAAATATTCTGAAATTAAAAAACAAACTGAAAAGGTTAACACGGCTCAGGACAGATACTCCAATACAAACCAAAATAGAGAGGTTATAAATATTCTGAAATTAAAAAACAAACTGAAAAGGTTAACACGGCTCAGGACAGATACTCCAATACAAACCAAAATAGAGAGGTTATAAATATTCTGAAATTAAAAAACAAACTGAAAAGGTTAACACGGCTCAGGACAGATACTTCAATACAAACCAAAATAGAGAGGTTATAAATATTTTGAAATTAAATAACAAACTGAAAAGGTTAACACGGCTCAAGAAGAAAAGGTCTTTTAATAAAGAATCGAATAGAATTACTCTTGTTGTCATGTGTCACTTTAAACTCAAAAATAATTCATGTATTTAAAAAACGATCGTTTAACAAACACGTTTCCTGAAATTTTCGTTATTTTCTTCCGCTATTGTTGTTGTTGTGTGTATTAAGCACAAATCTGCACAAACCTTTGCCCACCACGTGTATCGAAACTCGGTTTCTAGCGGTATAAGTCCATAGACATTCCGCTGTGCTACTGGAGGCGATGATGAGGGTGGCTTTTCTTCCTCAAGAATAACAATATCAAATATATTCCAGTTCACTCTAAAGTTAATGATACTTCACCACAAAATGGAGTTTATTATTTCCTGACAAATACAACCAAAATCAAATTTGAAATTTGAATGAGCTTACTTGTACAGTAAAAAAACAATATTTATCTCATAGAATGAATGTAAAATAGTTAACCAACTGTACGTTGAATAAACACAAAGGACTCTTATAGAGAACAACTGCAAATCTTCCATCAATATCGGCGTGGTATGGCCCGGTGGTTAAGGCGTTTGACTCTCAATCTGAGGTTCACATGATCGAATTCACGTTTCCGATCATACTCGCCTTTTCATCCGTAGTGGCGTTATAATGTAATGGTCAGTTTCACTATTCATTGGTAAAAAGTAGCCCAAAAGTTGGAAGTGGTTGACTAGCCTGGTTTCCTTCTCTCTAATCTCTCACTGCTAAATTAGGGACAGCTAATACAGCCTAACCACTCTGTATAAATTAATAGTTTCGTTTTGAGTTTATTTACTGATTAAAAGTATTATTTCATTACAAGTTACAACCTTTACAACAAAGAAGAATATTTTAAAAATAGGTGCGACGTTTTGATCACTGGTAGGATCATTCATAAGTGCACTTTAAACTACTTTACGTGAGTGTACTTGTGAATGATGGCACTAGTGATCGAAACGTCGTAACTATTTTAAAAATATTTTCCTTACTGCAAAAGCTGTAACTTGTAATAAAATAATTCGATATAAATTATGTGTATGACAAGTCAGCAGAACCATAATGTATTGGTTCAACGCGTTGCCGAACAAGCCAATGATAACTAGGCGCAAATTGAGACCAATATAGCTATTTTTGGCAAACAGGGCGACCAATTGGTCTCAAATTGAAAAGGCTGGATTTTTTGGGTAATGTGTGATCTAGAGGGCTATTATTTACGTTTCTAGCTAAAGGATTTCTCTTAATCATTCAATCTATGATTGATTATGAGTTAAAACGATTTAAAAACTTCGTGGAACCTTCATTTGTGCTATTTCTCTCCCTCTTCTACATGGCAACTCTCTGACTTCCCTTAACTAAAAAAGGCTGGTGCTTTCTTTCGAACATGTGCGGGCACTCCCTCAACTAAATAAGCTTGCTTCAGTCATATCTTTTACCTTGCTTGCGTGTACTCGCAAGAATCAGCTATACAATGACTTTACAAAAACATTTGGTATCGGCAACGAGAAGAGAATGAATCAATTCTCCATTAAATGGAACGAAAATAAAGTGAGAATATGCTGCAAATGACACTTGACCACTTGGCATAAATCAGGATGCCAGAAGGTAAAGAGTTTTGTTTTGGAAACTTGAAATGCCATGCAAAGCATCTGCAAGAAGCAGGAGTAATGTACACGATTTTCCTTTGATTAAAATAGCCTTAGCACATTTTTATTTTTTTGCTCATTGTTATTTTTATTGATTTTAACTAAAATATTTAGTTAGGCGAAGAAATCACTTTGATCTTTTTTTGTGGAAAAAATGACAGTTAAAATATTGATTTAATCACAACAACTCAGGATACTTAAAACCATTTTCATCTGAGCAATGCCGGGTATTCTGCTAGTGGGTTATAACCCTGTTGGCTTCCAATTGACATGGCCATAGCATGTTGATAGAACGCGTTGAGTCAATATGTCATGGCTCTCTTGGCGACCATGTACATGTCCATAACACATTAATCCAACTCGTAGTCGAAATTTCGGCTACGCTTTGAACTAATACGCTATAACCCCGATGGCTGTTGAAGCAATGATCCTGGTAGCCTGCCATATACGTACACGTGGATTTCTTAGGCATCGAAACGGGATTTACAAGTGCAAAAAGCCTATTGGATTATCACTTTAAATATTGTTCATGCTTGTGGAATTTATCTTGAGTTTGGAATCAGTGATATTTGACCTTCAAATTCTCTGTCACATAAACAGATTAATTGTTTTCATTTTACTTCTAGTCTCTTTGATACTTTTTAATGTTTAAGTTATTCTTTTTATTTTAATCAATTCTCTATCACGTTTTTATTAGTAGTAATATGTTTTATATTCATATTTTGTTCCAGTTAACAAGGTTTACCTATTTAATGTTCTATTTCTATCTTAGTTTCTTTATTACATTTAAATCATTTCTCCAGTTCTCTTGTTCTCCTCAGCCAGTTGTGTCCTAACGGTTATTGCACGGGGCTAGGGATCATAAATTTCACGAATCGTGCTGCAATAACGCCGAATAAGTTCTAGAACTGTTTTTTTGTGGATCCATTATACGAGCCTCCCAATGGCACGGCGTTATGTCTGCGGACTTAAAACGCTAGAAACCGTGTTTCGAGACCCGTGGTGGGCAGATACAGATAGCATTTTGTGTAGCTTTTTGCTTAACTACAAACAAACAAACAAAGCATTATAAGAGTATATTTTAAACTTTTTATCTCTTTAATAAAAAAAGTATGCAATATAAACCATTTGTACATACTTCCATTATTCGATTCAAACCCGAACAAAGTCCCTGTTGTGTCGAATGTTGCTGATTTACTGTTCGGTAATTAAGGATAGTTATACCTGGCACAAGCGGGCTCTGTCTCTGACCTGGCCGCTTAGCTCATATACGTATGTGTGTCGTATAGGTTAAAAATACCATACCGTACCTCAAACTCACCTTTTCCGAAATCAGTTACACTTGAAACATTCCCAATGAAAGTCCTCTACACACTCGTGTTTCCATAGTTTTCAGATACCTATGACGTATCACTGAAGAACACTCACTAATTTTCCTACTTTGTACCTATTACTCAATCTCAAATCCACACCCGAGTAAGAAAAGTTCCCTTGTACCTTATGCATGTACTTATCAATTTTCGTATTAAAATATATTTATACGCTGCTAATACCACTTAACTATTTTTGATTTTCGATATTTTTCACATATGATGTCAATTGCAAGAATCTAATGGTGATATGTGAAAAATTATGTTTATCGGTTCTCAATGACCATGATGACATGTCTTAGAAGAAAGGGGTGCTAATTTAAACGTTTCATATAACTGAAAAGAAAATATACAAGTATACATAAATAAGCCATTTAGAACAGTAAACTGGAATTGACGGAGAACAAATTGAATAAAATGAAAACTTAGGAAAAAAGTATGATAGAGATGAAAACGAAAACAACAGAGAAGACAGAACAACAAAATACTTAACTATTATACAAAGAAAATGATTTGCTAACTTCAAACGTTTGATACAAACGAAAAGAAAACATACAACTACGTATAAGTCATTTAGTCAAATGGAATTGAAGATGAACAAACAAATCGATCGAAACGAAAACATGGAGCAATATATACTTTTAAGCAGAGATGAAAATAAACGAAACAGTAAAATAAGAATAGACTTAAACGTTACAGAAAAATTACGTTTAAATGTAAACGAAATAAGAACAAAGTAATTAGTGTTCCAGAATACGATAAATAATTAAATATATCTAACACTTAATGGTTTGGAAAAAATAAAAAGACGAGATGAGGTAAAGCTGGAAAAATAGCATGTTCGTTATACAGTAAGAAGGAATGAAATGTTTGTTGCTGTTAATATCGGAAAGAAGGCCTATTTCATTAACTCTTGTTTTTCTGGGAACTTACGACTCAAACTCTTCTGTACGACAATCTTCATTTATTAGCTTGAAAGCGGCGTGCTTATAACGGTGTGACAAAGTTACAGTGAACTCACAATAAATATAGTTTGTTTGTAATTAAGTGCAAAGCTACACAATGGGCTATCTGTGCTCTGCCCACCACGGGTATCGAAACCCGGATTCTAGCGTTGTAAGTCCGCAGACATACCGCTGTGCCACTGGGTGGCAGTAAATATAGATTTCATTTATAAATTAAAAAGTACAAAAAAAGGAGACAATTGTTTATTTCAAGGCAAATTAAGAAAAAGCTAATACACATTTTTTTCATGATTTTATGCTTAGAAAGTTTTGTAAAAGAAAATCGATTTTGTTTTCAGAATATTTTATAAATCACATGTCCTGGACTTCTGATAAAATAGACGTCGTGTAAATGATAAAAACTTCAAGAACTGAAAATGATAAAGTTTCATCCAATCAAGTTCACGCAAAAGTTTGATTTGCGACTCGGATATCAGTGGGTAGTGCACGTACAAGTGACACAAGAACCTTTCCATATATAGTTCTTTTTCAAATCACAAACCGATAAAATACAAACAATTTCGATGTTAATCACCACCGCTTCGTATATTTAGCAGAGGGATTTTAGTTTATGTACTACAGATCTTGCGGTATTCTCACATCGCGCGACGAATGCCTCGCGCTTTCAAATGTATTCTTTACCTCTCTCCCATCAGGCAATCTCGCCGATTCTACCAACAAGAGTCTAATACAACCTTACACTAGTCTAGTCTCCCGTATCAAATGACTTCATTAAATAGGTTTACTCTGCCGTTCTACTGACAGTTCATCATCATGCATCACAGCACCCTTCCTAACTGACGAACCTGTCTGCCTCTCCGCTTGGGTAAGTGGCTCATCTCGTTTAGAATGGCGGCACGTGAACTTCTTGTATGCTCGCTACATTTCCCGCGAGAACTGGCAAAGTTTTCACAACTAAAGAGAAAACTGCCGTAAAGTAAGATACTTAAATCTAATTCACTCTATCTTGTCTACCACACATTAATTCCCGTCATTAAATTAGAAACACATAAAAATAGAATGAAAAATTTGTTTGTTTATTTTTTGTATTTCGACGAAGCACGAAAGACCAAAAAGTAACAGTCTGCCTAATACAGCATTTTACGAATTGGTTGATTATAATAACTTTCTACTTATCAATAAAGCTTTCGAATGTATAAGTATATATATAAATGGTTGAACTTAAAAATTTGTATTTCACAGGCATGATCCAATTAAATACAAAATTAAAGGAGGTACTTATCACAAATGTAAGACAGCTTAACGAAAACTTCATTTTAACTCTTTTTTTTTCAACAGAATAGCACAAATATATGATTAGCTAAAAAAGTAATTTAATATCTACAAACGTAACTTAAGTGTTACGTTTTAGTATACCTAATATGGACAAAACAAGCATCAGATACAAGGTATAAAGCTTAAAATATATTTTTGTAATATAGTTCCTTATGATGTATCTGTAGGTAAACTTAGCAAATGGATTATCTGTGAAGTGTTCCGGAAAAAGTGATAATATCATTTGCAAATGTCAACGGTCAAGATTACAAGCATCTTTCATACTATTATTTACTAGAGGACTGCTGAGGGCATGGCTAAACTTTAGCTTATGGCTGTCCTTGGTTTAAAAAAGATATATCATTTTGGAATATAAAAATAAGTCTCATCAGAACTTCATGCGGGTAACTTAAAACATTAACCATTAATTTAACCAAACCAAATGCTACGTTTTGGGTAAAACCACTACTGCTATTTTTTTATGCTTCTTAAAGATATTAAGCTTGGATTGGGAAATAGAACTCATGCCATTCACAGCTGACTATTGTAGTTACGAGCTATATATATTAGCTTTTATTAGCTGAGCTACGTTGATTGTAAGGAATTTCACCATGTACCTATTTATGTCTCAAATAGTATTTTATAGTTGTAAAAGTATATGCATAAAAAACAATATGCTAAATGTTTATACTTTATTCGAGCTACACCTGTTTTTAAAAAGCCTACACTGGACAAATAAATATTATACACAAGAAATACTGCAAAACACACAAAAACAACAAAAAAGCGTTTATATCAATCATCCGGTACATGATATTATTAACTTTCATGTATATGTTTTGAAAAAAATTACGTCGTTGTTTAAAAATATTAATTCGACCAAGATTAGACAATTTTACGTTCCTAGAAAGAACAAAAATAGCACATACATGTCAAATGTTTTTTAGATATTTATCATCAATAAAACGAGAATTAAAGTGAACAAAGTGTTAAAATATAGGTTAAAAATAATTAAATATCTTAAGACCAAGATAGATATACTAGTTTAGAAAACCTTGTCTCGCGTTCTTTCGAAACATAGTTATCAAACGCTATTAATATTTTATGGACAGAAATAAAAGTTTGCGCGATATCTGAACTTTAGGACAATTCAATGATGGGAAAAATATTCTAGTCTAATATTTGTACTTTTCTTAAAATATTTTGATTACTACTTTTTAATTGAACGAGAGAACTCCTTACGTAAGTGTTTAACAGAATGACATCCATACAGAATACTTCTTTAATAAATCTATGCAATCCTGTAGAACTGTGTATGTAGAAACAGCCTGATTGTCTTTATGAAGTTATTCAGTAAAGGTCTATCGAATTTTATAGAGCTGAAAACAATTCTAATTACTCTACAGAAACATTTATAGAAAAGTTATGTTTTCTATACAGTCTAGATATTTAGATTCGTTGAGTACAATTCTTTAGCAATTCTATAATGTTTATTAGACTTGGAATGTTAATCATGACTCTGTTCTTAGTTTCCACACTTGGTGGCTTTGAAGTAGGTGTTTGTACATATTTTTGTGTGTGTGTGTGTGGAAAAACGTTGTATGGTTTTATAGTTTCTGTATACATGGTAGTTATTGTATTTTGCATACACACATTTGTCACATGAGGAAAAAGTACCAGGGTCTGGGCGAGTATATAATTAATCATTGATTACGAACCACACATGTATGAAATGTAATAATAGTAAAATCATTAAAAACCTGCATGAGTGTAAATTATACTCTATTGATAAAGTAATCAATAATTTTTGCCACTTGTTTTCATAGCTTTGATAAATATTGATGTACTATCATGAGTCACTATGATGGTTCATAATAGGGATCGCACAGGAATTTGCTCAAAACTCTAATGTAACAGCCCCTCTCCCCCAGTGGCACAGCGGAATGTCTGCGGAGTTACAACGTTAGAAACCGAATTTCAATACCAGTGGTGGGCAGAGCACAGATAGTCCATTATGTAGATTTGTGCTTAACTACAAACAAGCAAACTAATGTAACATTCCAGCAATAAACACTTAAAAATCAGACTTATTCTTGAAACAACATCCAACAAGTTCCTCTTCAATAGTTAAGACGACCCAAACATAGATGATAAACAATATATGTGATTTCACGAGTCTACAGCAAAACTGGCTGGGTATTTTGCATCAAGACCAACACAGTTATACTATATGAAACGATGTAAATGTTCATGATCTATTTAAAAGTTGATTATTTTTCATTGAAAGTTGGTTTACGTGATTATAAATACATAATAGATGCGATGCTATTATGGGCGGCTGCCTTTGTACTTGACTGTTGTTAAACGCGTGTTTACACGAAGCTTCAGGCACAAAGCCTCCTGGCTCAGTAAATAATGGTTGGGTGAAAAAAAAAGAAGCCAATGTCGCAGCAAACTGCTGAAAAACATGTAACATTCAACTGAACACATATGCACGTTATAGCTTAAAATTTATTTTCTATAAATGGACGTAAAAAAATTAAGAAACAGTGTTAGTAAAAAAATTTAATCTAACAAGAAGAAGTAGGGATCGTCAAATAATAGTACAGAAACAAGTTCAATAAAAATGCAAAAATTATATTTTCAGCCTACAACTAGGGAATCTTAAAATTTTTTTAAATACTAGTCTGAAAATAGTGTCGACATTGCTTTCTGAAGCTACAAATTTTTATTTTTACTCCATTAAAAGTTGATAAGTACTTTAGACATGGAGTCAAAATAGAGATTTGTAACATAAGAAAATAATGTAAACACTGCTGCCAGCTTAGTTTATTTACTTTTTTTAAGTCCCTTATTGTAGGCTTGAAAATGTAATATTTGCATTTTGATTCAACTTGTTTCTGTACATTTTTGACGATCCCCATTCCCCCCTTTTTAAATTAACAATTTTTACTAATCTTATGTGTAGTAGCTTTTTCAGAATTATTTTGTTACCAAAATACTGTGCTACATGTGATGGAAACATTTTGATAATAAACGAAGAAAATTTAAATTATAGAATGTTTTCGAAACCAATATAATTCTAACATAGTTCGGAAAAATTGTTTTACATAATATCCTTAGAGAATTTTAGCATTTCTATATAATTTCTTTGTTGAATGTTCCCAAACACTTTTAGGGTTTCTATATAACTGCTTTATAAAATGTCTTAGAAGCATTTAAAACAGCTATAGAAATGATCCACTTTCCTAAAGATATTCTATAACATTCTTTAGTTTTTTTTTTTAAACACAACTATATAGGTTATATAAGTCAAACCTGAGTCTATTTCTATAGAAAGCCTGTATATAAAATGTCTTTAGAAATTTTACGTCTGACTTAAAGTACAATAGTTTAATAAATAGAAAACTAAGAAAATTACCAGATACCTTCTTCTGTTTGGAAGAAGTTGGAACGTTTTTTTTTTAATATCATACATTTTTGTAGTTATAAAATAATATCATCATATTTGAATCTACTTTACGAAAAGCAAGTTATTTTGTATGAAAATGATTAATAAAATAAGCTTCTAGTTTGACTCTATATACCTGTCGTTATCGGGCACTATGGTGGCTCAGCGGTAAGTTGAAGGCTCATATCGCTAAAATCGGTGCTCGATCACTGTTGTGAGCATAGCGCAGATTTCTTGTTGTGTACCTTTTCGCTTAACAACAAAAAAAGAAAATTCTTATCTTTAACTTTTATGTAGAATTTCCTCCACAATGATTTATTAAAACACTAATAGAAAAAATTAACCACAGTTATGGTCTAGCAACATATATCATAGCTTGAACAATAATAAATAATTTCTATTGAGATCAAAGTTTAACCAATAATATTTGACGATAATGCCTTAAAATAGTTACTTAAGGCTGGTCAGTTATGGAGCAAGAACGTTTAAAAAGTTTCATTATTATTTCATTGGAACAAATAACAAACCTTCAATAACTTATGTAGTTCAAAATCTTTTTTTACAACATCACAAGACTTAGGAACATTATATTGGAAACTTTTGAGTAAGAATAGCAGAGTGTCCTCATTAAATTCGAAGATATCTCAAAGGATGTGAGTACTTGGTCTCTTATAGTAATACAACACTCACTTGCTTTTACGAGTGTCAGACAACGCAGTAACGTTGTGTTTGGAAGCTTAGGGTGACTCGTATAGAAATAAAGGTGTTTATAAGTTTGTCTTCTCCATTAGTTCGTCTACAGAGATCACTTTCGATAGCAGCGTAAAGTGATGAGCTCACAGTCATTTATGGCTCTGCAACTAGCCTGCTACAAGACAGCTGTTTTCCGAGTGGTTTTCGAGAAAATTAGTTCTCAAGGGATTTCAAACACTTACTAGGCAGGTCTGCCCTGAAACATTTCTTTCATAGTGGACGTATATCAATGTCCTGTCACTACATCTCGAAGTACTTTACTGGGTATACCATATACCCAAAGCACTTGTAATCACATCACTCAGCATACATTTAGCGTAATAAGGACGCTCTTAGAGAATAAGACGGCTAGCTTACAGTTACTACTTAGATGTTACTTATTATTAACGCGTTTTGTATTAATCGTTAATATAAGTTTCAAAAGACCACCAGTCGCATTTAAATTTTTACTTATGCATAGCTGACAATATACTAGTATAATCTGATTACAGTAATTTTATTTAAACCTCAGCCGTCATTGCATGAAAACATTTGTTAGTTTTGTATAATTTTTGGGCTACGTATATACAATTTCGAACAAATTAACATTCAATTACTGTAACTTAACACAATCTGAATTGAAAATTAGATAAGTTTGACATCTAATTTGAATTGCCATCTATTCATCTTTTCACACACACACACTCACATGCAAGATTCATCTTACTAGAGTTAAATTGTTTCTGAGAAACTAATTAACAGTGTCTTCGAAATTGTTCCTGCATACAGTAACAACAACAAAGCACGTTTAATACGCAAAAGGTGTACTGCATGAACTTGATACATACCGAGTCGTAAATATTTTTTAGGATCAGCATTAATTAACTGTTAAGATTAACAGTCACTTGAAATTATGATTCGCAATTCAGGAGCTTTAGGGTTAACCCTCCTGGATTGGTAAGTTTAGTAGTTTTTGGAGCTTCATGATTACCTGTGAGAAATTACAGTAGTAATTATCCCATTTGTTGCATGGCGCGCCACCAGAGGGCGACATGGTTTGTCGCCCCTAGGCATTAGGGAGGGGAAGAAACGATGATTTTATAGTGACACACACCAGAGGGCGATAATGTCATAGTTCCACAAAGTGGAACCAGAGGGCACGTTACTAGGCCGCCATGATGATCTCAGCATAGAATGTTTCAAACATATGTAAACCTCATCAATGTCTCTTTTAATTATGTTCTAAAAGTTACAAGTAAAACTATTATTTTAACATAACAAGTATTATAACACTGTTTCAGCCACAACGAGGTACCAGTCAGCATGTTGGAATGATTAGCATGCAGACATGACATTAAGTTTATGGTAACAAAGTCTTAAAACTAATAATTTAATCTAACATCGATTCTGCTTTATAAGTAAAGTATTAAATACGATTTACAAAGGCGGGCTGTGTTTCTATAGGTGGATTGTATTACTAAATATAGTGTTTGTATATGCAGATAGTGTTAATAGGTGGACTGTGTTACTAATAGTCTATAGGCAGATGGCCTTACTAGGTGTATTGTGTGTGTTTTACAAAGGCGGACGATGTTACTGTATTTCCATAGGATTGAAAACAGATTTCAACTTGTCTCAACTTATGTTTATAGATTTGACTTATTCATTTAACCTTATTAAGTGTGTTTTACAAAGGCAGATGGTGTTACTAAGTGGCTGTGTTACTAAGGTTCTTGAAAAGTTTTTTTGGTGTATAAAACTTGAAGATAGCTTTTATATGAGGAAACATCTGTTAGCTGAGTTCTTGCACAGATCTTAAAATATAACGTTGATAAACGGAAACATCGGCACATGTAAATATGTAGATCTGTGTGATATGTGCCGATGTTTCTGTTTATCAAAGTTACATTTTAAGATCTGTGCAAGAATTCAGCTAACAGATGTTTCCGCATGTAAAAGCTACTAAGGTTCTATAGGAGAATAGTCTCACTAGGCATAAGCGGATTGTGTTTCTAGAGATGATAGGCTTTTCCATGTCACTGAATTTAAGTCAGTAAACATAGTTTACCGGTTCTTTCACTTTACATAGTGATACAAAACATTAAACGTCTATTCATGATGTTCTATTACTCAATATTTGACGGGACATGTACATTTCAGTTAATGTAAAATTATTTTACAGATTAAAAGTTGAAATTTATATGTAATCCTATGGAAGTATAGTAACACTGTCCACCTTTGTAAAACACATGTACAATACACCTAGTAAGACCATCCAACTATAGAACATTATTAGCACCATTCAGTAGCATCATCAAGATACAGAAACACTATCCGCCTATATAAAACGTATTTAAGAGAAAACTATGAACTTGATAAGATTAATATAGCAGATTTTTTTACGTATACCAGTACGTTAAATGTGATAGTAACACTATTCAGCTCTAGAAACAGCAAAAAGTGTCATGAAAGTTAAGTATATATATATAAGTAACAACTTTATAACTAATGAATTAATGAAATGTTTTATGCATAAAGTGATGGTTAATTGTAAAACGTATGCTTGGTAGATAAGATAAAATACTACTGATTAATCAATGATCCTACAAACTATGCTAACACTGTCTTCAATAGCATCATCCGCCTATAACACTATCCTCCTATAGAAATACATATTATATAGTTAAATATATAAATAAAAAATATAAACATAAGTTGAGACAAGTTGAAATCTGTATGCAGTCCTACAGAAGTATAGTAACACTGTCCCTTATAGAAACACTGTCCGCCTTTGTAAAACACACACAATACGCTTAGTAAGACATACGAGTAAGCCTATTTTGCCATTCATAATGTTTTTACTAATAATATGATCTCCAATGTATTACTCAGTCCTACTACATTTAAATTTGTATTATTTAAGTCATCTCTGACCAACCGAGGCTCTGACGAAGTTAACAAACTGATGTCATATATCTCTAGTTATAAGTGGTTTTGGATTGAATGGTTTGTTGATTATTCACAAGTCAGTAAATGAGACATTGAAAAGCTAATTTCATGTCAGTTAATCTATTTCACTCGATTTTCTCTGACAGATCTTAAATATAATATACACATTAAACGTTTCACTAATATTAAACTCATATTTCATGTATGCCAGCTATGTATGCCAGCTTGCTAATTTCACCTCTAACCTCCAGTCACCAGTTACACAAATTAACTATCTCTCTATATTGCTTCTCAGTGGCTCAGTGGTATGTCTGCGTATTTATAACGCTAAAAACCGTGTTTCCACACTCGCGGTAGGCAGTGCACAAATAGCTCATTGCGTAATTTCGTGCTTAGCTACGAATATATTCTCTATATTTTATCAATACTCGCCGATTGAGAATTGAACATATATGAAAGATAACCTTATATATTTGGTAAAAAACACTGAATTGTTAGAGATGAGTATACAGGAAACGTCAATTAGGGGAAACCGTAAAGAAGCATTAACATGGTCAGTAACGTAGTTCCCTCATATAACAGGGTTTCAACCACACAGTACTCCTTAAAATTTTTAGAAGGCGCAAAAATAACAAAACAAATTTATCGTCTTTCTATGCTAAACGAAAAAACGTACGAGACTTTCTTAAATTACGGGAACAGCAGAAGCATAGCAATAAGACTGATAACATTCTTTACAAATCTCTCTTTTCTAACCCTTTTCTACTGGTTCAAAAGAGAAGAAAAGTAACAACATCTGGACTGCAGATTTCTCTTTTCGTCTTTGGTAGGTCATCTTACAAGTTCACTATGAATGTTTAGCTACAAGCCCAAACAATTGATCTAAGATTGTAATCCCTTATCTAATACTTGAAGTTTTGTTAATAGGTGTTAGAAACATTCAGTTCATGGGTGTAATTGAGTAGAAAAGTATTCAAGAATTGTACTCTAGCTGATATCTACTAGACTTGTATGAAAGTTAATTTAATTTTGACAGCTCAGTATTGTATAGTTCATTCATGTCTCAGTTTGTGTTATTCCTAAAATATCTGTTTTGAAACGCAAAAATAATCGATAAACTAGTTTTCTGAATCTACAAACAGGAATCTTACATGATAAATCTAATTAGATAATATGCAGAAATCAAATATTTTGTCACGAACTTTTTATATCGTTACCCTAAAAACAATCAGCTAAATAAAAGATGCACTGGATGTTTGTGACTTACTTTCACATGACGTCACTTCCAGGACTAGAAATCTGCTAAATGTATGTCTTTCTTAGAATTTGCCAAAGTCGAAAAGTTCTCCCTAATAACATGACGTAGTAGCAGACTATAAGCCGTAGGGTCAAAAGTTATATTGTCCAAAATTCCTGCACAAAGTGGACAATGAATTCATTTATGGATTTAAAGTGCATGGTATGTTTAGTAGAATGTCTAAATGAAGAAACGTTTTATGTTTTGTTGACAGAGAATTATTATATTTGATTACTTACATGCTAGAACACTTGGATATACTGTAGGTATAAAGTGAACTCGGCTCCTTCGTGTTTTTTAAATGAGGATTTTTCCAGACAAGGGATA
>NW_013666616.1:295712-318785 GCF_000517525.1 Limulus polyphemus | reverse complement strand
AAATCAGCAAGAAACAAGCTCTAGACAAAGATTGTGAAAGGTAAGGATATAATTTTCTACAATAGTAATGGCTAAACATAGTTATTAACACTGATATTTTACTATTAATCATTGTACATTATTTAGAGGTTTAGGTAAGCATCCTTTTTCAGGGCTTTTTGATTATAGTAATGATGCTTTAACAATGGTTGTTTAAAGAAAAACATACCTGTATAACCACTGTAAAAACGTTTGAACGATAGTTTTTAATAACACATGGTCCGTCGTTCAGATAAGATCCTTCAATATATATATATCTCGGCTGAAGGCATAACGATGTATGCTGCTTTTTTTTTTCTCGTGAAATAGGTTAATTGTCACATAGAACGGATAACTTCTGGGCTTGCGAAGTCGATGATCCCAGTCAAGCAGCTGAAAATATTTTATTTGTCATATTGATATAGAATACGGCTACTTGGGGTTATATATTTTTCGAAGGAAGTCAGATAGTTATTGAATTACTATAATTTTTCTTAAATTGTATATGTTTTAGGTGTCACGTCTTGTGATGTAATGAGATATTCAATGATTTATAAAACACGTCGCGTTTTTTCCAATTTTTTCTTTACGTGTCTAAACCATTACATTTTCAAGAAGTTAGACTTCTGTATAGATCTCGGTAAGTTATATTTGTCAAATTATATTTAAACGACAAATATATGATTTCTGTATAGTTTTGTAAAGTGAATGAATAGATAAATTTGTTTTACTGGCATACAAAATCCGTTCTTCATTGTCAGAGTTAAGTATAGCGAAGAATATAACTTACTGGCGAGTTATATTTGTAATTTTATAGTTAAACGACACATATGTGAGTTCTAGTTCTGGTTTCCGAATGTACCGTGAATTTCATGAATGTACATTTGGTTTTTTGTCTTGTTTTTCTCTACAATATTCCAGAAAGTTTCCTCGATAATTAAACATAAAAGCAAAGACTATATATTGAATGAAATAATACGAAAAAGATACGCCATCTGGTATCACCTACCATTGTGGCCATAGCAACGCTCCACTGGAGTAGATGACGTATCCTATTATACAACCTAGCAACGTGTACATAGCAACACACCCCTGATGTATCAGTATGAATGAGATGCATTTTATGTCAATACTCTCAGCACTGTAAAACAAGCTTGTAGAAATTGGGAGAAGGTCATGGTTGTTTACTTCCGCCGCTAGAGTCCCATCTCATACTACTTCAGTGTCAGCCTTATTAAGATGTAATAAATTCACGTAAATTATCAGATTGTACTTTGTTGAGCCAATGAACACATTCTTCTCTCTCTAAAATTGATAAGTAACTTATCTTTACTATAAATTGGGAACTTGAACAAAAATTAACTATTTTGTTATTAACCGAGTAAGACTGGGACATTTTTAAAGCAATAAAAATTGTTGCCTTATCACCATTTCCATCCAAACAATTTATAAGATCCAGAAAAACCTTCTCATGATACTGATAAAAGCGAGGTAAATTGCATATGGAAATTTATGACTTAGGAAATTACTGCGACATAGAAATAATATACACAAACGTTTCTGATAAGTTTAAAACACTCTATGAAAATCAAAATGCATGTATGCACTTATGTATCTCCAAATTACACATTCACCATGTGATATAATTTAAAGCACACCTTATATTTTCTAGACTTAAAGACGAATAATAATACTTAAAACTCAAGACAGCCTTATTAGACAACAGGCATTTAAAACACAAAACAGACTTACTAGACATAAACAGATATAATAATGTTTAAAACATAATACAGACTTACCATCATTTAACAGGAATGATAAGATTTAAAATACAAGACAGCCTTATTAGACTTAAACAGGCATTTAAAACACAAAACAGACTTACTAGACATAAACAGGTATAATAACGTTTAAAACATAATAGACTTACCATCATTTAACAGAAATGATAATATTTAAAATACAAGACAGCCTTATTAGACTTAAACAGGCATTTAAAACATAAAACAGACTTACTAGACATAAACAGGTATAATAACGTTTAAAACATAATACAGACTTACCATCATTTAACAGGAATGATAAGATTTAAAATACAAGACAGCCTTATTAGACTTCAATAGCCATTTAAAACACAAAACAGACTTACTAGACATAAACAGCCATTTAAAACACAAGACACTTCCTAGACGTAAACAGGATTGATAAGGTTTAAAACACAAGACAGGCTGATTAGGATTTAACAAATATTTAACAGATCAGACTTACTAGACTTAAACAGATATACTAGAATTTGTATTTTCTTCCATGTGAGGATTTTTCCTGATTATTTAAAGTGTTATTTCCAAAAGGTTTATAAAATGTAATTTTTGCTGAATTAAAACACCTCGGATGAAATTCATAACATTGGTCTTATATTCTCTAATGATAAATAAGCTGCGACTATAAAACTGTTACATGAAGGGAAATATGTTTAGGTATTTTGTAATGAAAAGAAAAAAAAAACAAGACAAATTTACAGTAACCCAAGTTTCTTAGAAAAAGGTTGTAGGCCAACAATGCCGATGAAAAATAAAGCATTAATTAAACATCATCAATTAGTGATTTAGAAATTTCAAATATTTTATTGAGCATGCATATAACAAATTAAATAATTTATAACATCGCCAGTAACAAGAAAACAGAAAGAAGGAACATAAACAGCTTTTCTTAAAGAGAGTAAACGAACACAAATAATCTGTGCAAAATATGAGGACCTAAATTACCTACATAGTACTTTAAATATAGACAGAATTCTATTTAAAAACGTAAATCTCTACGACAAAATATTAAATTGACCGTAAAAGATTGCAAAACGTATTAATAGATACGTAGGCTGATAAAAAAAACTCTTTCCAAAACAAAATGTCAGCTTTTTATTTATTTACACTCTACTACGGTGCTAAACAATCTATGTTAGTGTCGTATATATGAAGTAATAATAATTATAGACTTCACAAGGGTCTCAACTATGCTGCATTGTTCAAAGTAATTGTTAGCAAGTAAATAATCTTCGTAAGACTATAAATATACCTTGTGTATTTGTTGTTACTAGGGATGGTAGCATAAACTTTTCATTTATTATTCATTAGATTATTTGCGTGTGATATAGATACGATCTATATTCTTGCGTGCCACGAATACTTTTTGAATATCAAAGATCTCCTGGAGCTATAACTCGTGGTTCTCACTCGTTACCATGGTATCGACCATTGACATATTAATTCAATTTGTGCCGAGATACCATTTTTCAGCTTTTAAGTGATGTCTTCTTTACTTTATGCAAACAGTAAGTTAAAGGGTTTAGGTTAGTTTCGGATTTTCGTGTAGATCTAAATAACAGCAAGCTGCGCTAGCCGTCCCTACGTTTGAGGTAGAATACAGGTAAGTTAGACAGTTAACAATGTCTATCGATTACTCTTGGAATTGGGCTGCCACTCTTATATTAGAAACATGACCCAAATGTGTGGACAACGATTTTTTTCAGCTACAGAATACGAACCATAGACCCTCGAATCTAGAATCCGTCACGCTAGCCACAAGGGTCACGCCCGGTCCGAAATCTAAGTGGAAAGGAGGCAATATTCAGACAAAACAAAAAACAACAACAATAAAAACACCAACTGCTTTTGAGATAAAACTTAAAATGATATATTTCATCTGCTGCCACCATACGTAACTCCCTCCAGAGGCTAGAGCTACATGCCAGGGTTAATGAAAACCGGATCAGCGGTTCTTCAATTATAGGCGGAAACACACACACACACACACACACACTATTTTGCTAAATAATGGCTTATAACATATGTATATATATAAAGCACAGACCTCTGTGTGTCTCTCTGTTTGTCCCTTATCTAAATACTACTAGGTTGCTGGGCCAATCTCAACCAAACTTTGTGAGATGATAGTTTGGAACATGGGGCGTGTAACTGGAGGTTCTGAACTCGTCAACCCCATTATTCCTGTTAGTGAGTATTCCTTATCTTTGACGTAAGTTAACGTTAACTACATTCATAGGTGGCGCCATGTCCTTAAACCAAAAACAAACAAAACTAAATTTTCCATATAACAACATAAGCACAGTGTGGGGAGAGCATACAAACTTCTTACATATCTCAGAGAGTCCGTTAGCACTACTTATGGAGGAATGCAATGGAGAAAAATGGCCGCCACTATTGCATTAACACATAAACTCACATGAAGTTTCTACTTAAACAGCCATCATAAGGCTGGTATGAAGATCCGTTTTTTGAGTTATACCCACTTTCTACTTTGACCCATGACCTTTCAATTTCGGTCCATAACACATTTTTGCAGTCAATGACCGTCAATTAATTAATCACGTGTAACACAGTGGAAGGACATTACTAGCTGGGTGTTCAAAAGTGTATAACAGAACGCACCCCTACCGCCACGACTTCTGCCGCTACCTCTTCCTGCAAAGTCACCCTGACCATCTCACAGTATATACCATGTTTTAACTATATGCATATTGAGTTCTTAAAGCTTATACAAAACATTTGGTGAGGTAGTAATTAATAATATAATATGTTATAAATAAATTGTCTCAAAGTTAGGATTTGTGTGTTATTTATCATAGCATCTACCCACACATTTTTTCTAAGTTCATAACCTGGACAAAGGACGGGTACCTCAACTTATAAAGACATAAATATAACATTTGCCACGCCCCAATTCTCTTATCCAAGTACACATGAAAACCCATTTGATGTTAACAAAATTGACTTTATTCAAGATGCTCACTAAGATTATTTTACGTCATTTTAAGAAGATAACAATATATCAAGTGAGATTCGAACCCATGTCTTCATTCGCCGAATATTATCTCTACTACAGTTATCGTTCATTTGAAAGAAAGTAAAAAATTGTTAGGATTTAGGCGGCATTATTATTATTTATGATATTTTTATACTCGCTCTCTTGTGTATGAAGCTGCTGATAATTCTAGAGATAGCACAAGTTGTATTGGAGGCTGTTCTAAGCGTAAAGAGTCCATTCACCGTTAGGTATGACAAATGTGAATGAAATTATTTATATCAGCTCTTAGTTTTGGTGTCACAGCGTAAAATCATTATGAAACATCTCCAAGAAAAACAGCGTTTGTGTCTGACATGGCCTGATTGTTAGGGCGCTCCATGCCCAGATTGTGGGTTCGAATTCCGTTACTGATCACACTCGCCCTCTCTGGTATGGGGGCGTTATAATATGATGGTAAAACCCACTATTTTTATAAAGAGTAACCCAAGGAGTTGGCGGTGTATGGTGCTGGTAGATTAGGGACGGCGAACGCAAATAACCCTCGTGTAGTTTTGAGCAAAATTAAACAAGCAAGAACAGCCTTTACACCCTATTATCACTCGATTTGCTTATTAATGTCTGTTGTAACTTAGAACTAAGTACTTCATATTTTTGTTATAGGTTGTATTAAATAAAGCATTTTACGATTATTAGAAACTGTTGAAATGAATACTTTTATTAATGCTAGAGGGAGCCACAGATTTTGTTGTTTCTTAATATTATAATTTTCATAATGTAGTTAATACTTCTAGTAATTCCTAAGAAATGTTGAAGATATTGTCAGTCTTTACTACGTAAAATTCCCCAATTATTACTTATTACAACATGCGTCATGAGAAACATAATTTATTTTTACTTTTAACTAAAAATCAAGAGACAGAGTGGCGCTTAGCTCTATAGGATAGAACAATGTCTATGATGGGCGAAGGCACATGTCAGAAAAACCTTTTGTATAAAGTTAATGAAATCATTTTAACTCAGCTAACGTGATAACCGAATGTATCTCATTCTGGTTTTCCTACTTCGGAAAAATTGCAACTATTATATATCTCAATGTTCTACGCTAACATTCTAAATTAAAACTAATGATACTCACTGAATTACAAATCAGTAGTTTTAAACCACCAGAAATGACGTAATTATGTGAATCAAAGTTGGAATTACATCTGTATCTCACTATACACATAGACACACACATATATATGGACTTATAGCACACAAACACACACAATACATATTTATGATTAATACATGGTATGATAAATATATTGCATTATGGAACATACAGGACAAAGCTAAGTTTTTCTTCATTTTTATTTGATTTCGAAAAATATTTCAGAAGTCTCTTTCTGTCGTCGGTAATATAAACGGACAAAGCTTATTTTTCTTAAAGAGGCGAGTGTCCTTGTCAGATTCCTTCTTCAATAAATGTTCTTCATCCAGACATAATTTATTTGTAGTCTTTACACGAGCTAACCATCTGAATGAGAAACAAAATTGTGTTGTCTTTCAACCAGGTTTATGAAACCACTTTATCATGACACGTTCATGCAAAACGAATGTATCTGGTCCTCACAGGAAAGAATTTTGCCTGAAACGTTGTGTAATAAATAAGCTTTAGTTTGGCAAGTTAGTCTTTTTGTTTATTGTATAAGCATTCTGTGTTTATTCTCGCTCAAGTAGTATCCCTAGAGTTTTAAACGATGTTTGATTTTAAGGCCACTATTGGCTAGCGATTAAAAACATATGTTACTAAGACGAAAATCTGCTGTTACCATTTTTCACTGAATAAGCGAATTTAAATCAAATTTTAAAAAATAAAACACGGAAATCGTGGTTATAATTGAAAATGAGACGAACTGGTATTTGTTTGACCGTCTATTAGTAAGTAAGGTTGTGCTTAATCAAAAGGTTTTGAGTTTCCCTAGTGCTTTTATGTCAGTATGTATATATTGATGTTATCAGCAACCTAGCTGTGACTTACATTTCGCTAACATAAAGTGAAATGCAGTATAAAAGAAACCAGAGCTCGTGTAAAACGCAACTCTTAAGTCAGCAAAAATACAAACAAACGTGTTCTTCCCAAAAGATCAATGTTTTTTTTTTAAAGCTATGCTAATGTAATTAAAATGTTTATTGAATAAAGAAATATAGGGCTTATCATTTCTTCTTTTTCTTTACCGTTTTTAAGTTTGTCTCTGAAAATTATTCATTGTTATTTGAAAAAAAAATGCTATTCCTGTTTCCTACTTATTGTTTCAAAACAACTCTATAGTAAATAACTAAGGAAACAAAAGCAAAACTTCGTTTTATTCTGAAGCACAATGATAATTAACGATGTCCAGTACTGCTCTTAGAACTACGTTCTCCGTCATTGACCGTACTCATTTTAATGCCCATGACTGCGAACTGTTGACCGACACCGTGATTTTCATTGTAACAAGTTTCTGAGAAAGTTCATCTTAGACTACACACCTTGACAAACTTTACGTATTCTTCCCTGTACGGTAGATTCTCTTTTGTTACCATAACATTGACCATGTAGACGAGGGCACTATCCTAGATTCGTTTGGTGTGTGATTTCAGAGCCTGCTCTTGACTTAAACATTCTTCTGCACAAATTTTCCACTTCCATGGAGAACAGTGAAGATTCATTTCTTCAAAGTATTGTTTTTATTTTTTTTTACACTGGAAAGTCTTTATATACAGTACAACTCTCCAGCTATAAGTTAACTTCTGGAGGCACTGCACTATTGAATAGTTAATAGTAGGGAATTCCCAGTGAATCAGCTCTGTAGGCGATAAATATATTGTTCTGACGACACAGCTTGCGTCTGAGACAACAAGTCACTCTATTAGCATATGCAAATCGTTCTTATAAAGTGCAATTAGCTCTCTGTTGCAATTGGAAACTCTGGTGCTTATGCAATAACTTCCACATGACAACTAGTATACGTCGAATATAACTTTAACCAATGGAGAATATTCAATCCTTGATTTTCTTCTTTAGAGAATGGTAGCTTTTCTGAGTTTTGCTTGTTTTTAATTTTCCTGAGCATTTTTTAAAATCGTTAATCTAATATGTTCGCAGAGCATTTTTATGTGCCAGGAAAGTCCTCAATAAAACCGTCACTGACTTTTTTTTTGGCCTGATGAATACTTAGGTTTTACTGAGAACGGAGTAACGAGTATTTTTCTATAAGAATCATATACTTAAAAACAAATTAAAAAGATAAAGGACGTTGTGTCAATAAATAAAATAATAATGATAAGGCTAATGGTCTAAGAGTCTGAGGGTATGAGTCTATCAACGCTTAAACATAAAATATATAAGCATATTAGGCCTTATTTTAAATTGCTTTAAGCCGATTGATAAGTCGACTCGCAATCTGAAGGTCGTGGGTTCGAATCCCCGTCCCAACAAATATGCTATTCCTTTCAGCCTTAGAGGCGTTATAATTTGTTGGTAAAAGAGTAGCCCAAAAGTTGACGATGGGTGGTGATGACTAGCTGCCTTCCCTCTAGTCTTTCACTGTTAAATTAGGGGCGACTAGTGCAGATAGCCTTCGTGTAGCTGTGCGCGAAATTCAAAATAAACAAAACCAAACCGATTGATAAATGGACTCAATTACACAAGTTTCAAATATTAAAAATAAATATCTCTCATCTCTATTGCTGTCAGTATTTTTCTTTAAACACTCTATCATACCCAAAGTGAATGAAATGATAATAGTTTTGGACAGTTTATGGACATCACATAATACTAAAAACTGAAACATATGGTGTTTTTAATATAACTACGTGTATTTTAGATCAAAAGTTCTCAAACGTCCTTAGGTCAAGGTCTTCTATGACATTTGGTCTCCTGAGGGGTTCTATTCAATACAAATAGAGTAATTTACTATCCTTTAGACTACTTCTATCTATTTTGTTCTCTGTATAATGTGACGGATTTATTATTATATATTTATTTTAATATTGACATTTGTTTAAATTAAATTTACATTTAGAACCATACATGGCTTATAGTGTTAAATATTATTGCAAAACTCTCTCCTATTCTCTAATGTTGTAGAAGATTCTCGAGTGTGAGAATCAACAATATATGTATGTACGTAAAGGCTAGTGTAGCTTTGTATTGTTACATAATCTGAATTTTCTAGAAACTCTTCACATGCCTATAAATATAACCAACGCGACACACCAAAAAAAAAGAGTATATATTATTAGTTTGCTATAATCAGTGTGCTATAAACTTCAGAAGCTATAACTGTGATTGTTACAAAGTTCGAACATTAAAAATCATTTAATATCATAAATTGGAGACATATCGTCATATATTTAACTACTGAATTTAAAGTATCAATTAACTCAGTTTCAGGCTATTTGAAATTGTAATACGTAACCACAATCACATTTTTTTTCCTTGTTAAAAATGTTCGTACTGTTAAAGTGTACACTTTTCATACATTAAAGTAATTTGGAAAGGAAGATTTTAATACATGTCCCCCTCCCCCTCGAAATTATATCATGGCGCCAAGATTGGGGCTTAATATTAGTTTTAAATGTGCAATAAATGTAGAAATGCAACCGTGAGGAAAGAAGAGAGGAAAAAAGTGACACAAAACTCATTTCATTAAATTGAGTAAAACTACAATTTATTTGTAGTCAAAAGAGAGGGCACCACAATACATACGTACGTTGAAATGAATTGTTTGACAACACTAGCGCTGCGTAATAGAAAATATGTCTGTATCACATAAATTCTTGGCTCAAAAGCTCACACAATTACTATATATATCTGCTACCAACATCAGATAATAAAACTTTTTTTAATGACAGTAATGAAAAAGTAGATTTCCTGTATCAAACATACGAACCAATTTGAGACTTTATATTACCATAGAAAGTCAATAGTTTACCTTCGTCAAAAAAGATCGCACAAGCATATATTTATATGTGGATATAGTTTAAACTCAGATAAAGCATGCCTTAAATAAAGTAAATCAGTGCAAGGTTTTACAACACATCTTTTGAACATGATAAAATTAGAGAATGAAAGAAGAAACATAGTAGCAAAGTTATAACATTCAGTTACTAAAAAAATATAAAGCATTTCTATAGTACGAATGTTTACAGATTTAAAATTTTTAGTTTAAAGATCAGAGGTGTATTTATATTAAAATAAACTAGAGTTTTTCAAGCATTTGGATTTGATTAGAATATTCCTTATATTTTTACTTTGAAACTCTATAGAGCTAGTTTGCAGTCATTTAAATAAACCTTACTTCTGAAATTGCTATGAATGTAATATTTGTATTTATTATTTAAAATGAAATCACACCACACATCATACATGGCTCAGGATTTGTAGTAATCTTACAGTGGTAAATCTAAACCAGCGTCACAGGTCTAAAATTCAGAGCTCAAGGATCTTTCTAATATATACGTTTTTAGCCCTCTGTATTTAAGTATTTGTTTGAAGTTTAAAAAATCATTAATGTAACTAATTTTAACTCCATTCAATATTCAAATGAAGATTAATAAACTTACATATTTCATGTTAAACATATTTTACTGCATCTTATAGACACAAATAACTGTGTTCGACTTTTGGTATCATTTAAGTATAATAAGCTCCGATATCTAGAAGAATCGTTTCTTCAGATCGCCTGAATGTGAATATTTAATTTTAATTCAATTATGCATGCCATATTGGTTCTTAGAGCGTCTATAACGGTTCATTTTATGTTTTTCACGATTTTCATGATTCATTCTTTACAAATATGTATTCTTCCTGATAATCGTCAAAAGATTAACATCACCCCTTCTCGAGGACTCCCCTCTCAGGGAAAGATTAAACTCTTATAATCGGCGGAGTTTATAGGGATTTTCTTGCATGTTGCCAGAGTTTTTTACATGCCCAAGTGAAATTTTGGTAAGGATAAAAATAAGCTGGTCGAACGTTTATAATATCACAATGTAACTTACGATGTTCTGTTATGAAAAAGTGAAAATATTTCATATACCTTTTACGATTTTCAAAGATCTGCACATCATTTCTATGTAAACCCCATTCGACTGCTAACAAAGCTAGAATACATACATGCTTTTAACTTTTCTTAAAAAATGAACGTTTCAGATACATATTTGTAATGCTTTTGAAATACTCTAGAACAGCTTAAGGTATTGAGGAAAATAGTTTCCATTAAAATCGTGCAGTGATGATTGATTATACTACATAATTGCCTAATAGTACGAGTGGGCTGGCGGTAAGTCTGAAGACTTATAATCTTAAAAACTGAGTTTAGATACCCGTGATGGGTAGCCCATTAAATAACTTTGAGATTAACAATTAACAAACAAAATATATTTGTCAAAAATACTACTGGTAGAGTCTAAACTGTAATCAAGTACACTTATGCTTTGTTTTATCAAAATGCCGATGATTCTAATACTAAACTTTTTCCACAAAATAGCCCAAATATTGAAAAAATTCAGTACATTTCTATATTTAACTTTCTTTTAAGCGTACTTTGGAATGTTTTATTTTAGAATACAATTTTAAAATAAACATAGGCAATCAGCTGATGGTGAAAGTGTTGAATGGTCGTTTGTTTTGAATTTTCACGCAAACCTACACAAGGTATATCTGTCTCTAATTTTGAACTGATAGGCTAGAGGAAAGGCAGCTGGTAAATACACCCACCACCAGCACTTAGGGTGATTTTGTCTAATCGAATAGAAGAACTTGACAGTCACTCTTATAACGCGGCCACGGTCTCATAGTGCGAAGCTGATTTGACGGCAACGGGACATGAGACATGAACCCTCAGATCCATACTCAGGCAAGTGAGCCACTAAGCCACACTCGGCTTACCTTGAATGGTACCAATTTGAATAACATTCTTCATTGCCAATAAAGTTACACGAACTGAGCTTTTTCTTTATTTTCAAATGATGTGAATACAGTTTGTTTTATTTATTACTGGGCCATATTAAACCACCGACTAACTCTAGGCTGGCATCTTGGTTTCAGTTTTACCACAAAAATGAGCAATGGACTGAGAAAGATCGAATACTCTATGTTGTAAACTCAAAAGAAAACCTTTTAAGAGACTAATAATAGACTATTATCAAACGGCTGTTCGTAAGAACCGTTGGTATTTTTTTAGATTTTGTAAGATGTTTTAATTGTTAATAAAAAGAAACGCCCGTCCGTTCATCTTAGATCCAGTATAAAGAAATGTCAGACGAATAATATACTTACCTTAAATAAAAATAATTACAACGTTAGTTTTCTCTGAAGACAAACTTTTAATTCTCTTAAATGTTCACGATTCTCATTCTATGTGATATAAATTATTTTTCAAGAGCCAAGATGAATAAATAAAATCAGAAAAACTCAAATTTGTCAGTTTGACCAATGACTTGGTTATGAAAACACACATAGAATAGAGAAAAATTAAACCACAGCACACATTGTTTGTTTTCAAAATTTCACCAACCTTAATATTTTGACACTTAAAAGACTTGAAGAGCCCAGACAACTGCCAGTCAGACATTATGTTGTCTTACTTCTTTTAGCTTTTCAAATAACAAAGGTTTGTTTGTTTGTGTGTGTGTGTGTGTCAACAGGATTTCGAAATTGAATAGATGAAAACAAAATATGTTCTCATGTGATGAGCCAGTAGAATTGAAATGACTGCTATAATCATGGGTTAGATTTAAGATTTTCCATTTGTAATTATATGAATATGGAATAAATTCGTAAATCCTGGAATGAAATATTCAAAGTTATTTTTCCATCTTTGAATCCTATTCAACTTTATGCTATACTTTACGGTTTTTTTATTCACTTTCTTTTTAGCTGAGATAGCAAGGCTTGATGATATGTACTAAAAACTGCTTCAACCACAAAGAAAACTCACTTAACTCTGATAAAAATGTTTATTAAAGAAAAAATAATTTTAAATTCAAATAGTTATAGTTAGCATTCATTGTAGTTTTAGTCAAGTTTACTTCTAAATGAAGGGGAAACAAACATCCTAAGATTGGTTCCTATGAAAAACGATATACTACAAAATTTGAACGCTATTTTGAATTTATTTATGATATTTGTGGAGTTTCAAGTTTCTTTCAAATATTCCAGGAATCTCAAACCTGTTGTCACAACATTACTTCTCAAACATATGAAAATCATTCATACAGAAACAAATACACATTTACTATATCTGAAAATACGTTAAAATAGGCTTAACAATTTATAATAACTTGTAAATAACTATTAACTTGTAGTCGAACAACAGTGATCAATAACGTCACTACTTACGATGATTTTGATACTATAATTGACATTTTTGTTATTGTTACCTTTTAAGTGGTTTCATGCGGTTTAGTTTTAGTGCTCATAAAATCAAATATAATTCACTAGAAAACAAAACTTTCTAAGTATAACTGTGAATTTACACATGTTGACTATTTATAAATAAATTTAAGTTTCAATTAGTTCACTCGATTATGATCTTAAGCATGGGAGCATAATCAATTTGATGTGAAAAAGTCCTCAAAAAATCTAATTCATGTAGTGTTTTCGCAAAATATATCTTGAAATAAATATGTTTGACGTGCAAGACAATGAAACCAAGGATATCACAGTACCCTGTCTTTACTATGAGAACATCATTGTTGTTAAAGTAAACAACTTGAACATGGATTTTCATAACTTATAGCACAGGAAAAAAATCTTTTATCTATTAATCAAAGAATGACCACACAAATATGAAAAGCTCAAGAATTGAAATTGATCATATAATCTTGGCACGTAGTATATTTATCATTTTCTTCTCCTTACTTTAGTTATTATATCGCTGTTTCCAAAGAAGAAAGACAGAATAATGACTCAAATGTTTGTCAATTTCTTTTCAAACAATCTTGTCATCGTGGTTTGTTTATAAGTGCACGTGACCTTACTTTTTAGTTGGTGAACAGTTAAACGTATTATCACCTTATTGTCGGAGATGGTGATATTTGTTGGAGAACAGATGGATCACGTGGTATGCTTTTCAGAGGATTTTCTTTTTCGACCTGTGCCGCCACCTGCTGGAGTTGGCGTCTTGTTATTTCTAGATGCTGGCGTATATATTCCGTATTTGGACTTTGCACATGAGCCTGCTGGAAGCAAGCTTCAGCTTCTACCAACTGCTGACGCCGATAATAGACTACGCAGAGATTATGCAGACCCTGAATGTTGGCAGGATCTGATTGGAGGATTTTTTTGTAGCACTAAAAGTACACAGTGAATAAAAAATATTCATGTTAGGGAAATATAACAATATAAACTAATAATACTTAAAACTAAATTAATGATCATATGAAATAAAAACAACCTACACAAGGATCCAAGAAAAACGTTTATAAAGAGCAACTCATCCCAGAAGGTTAAAATCACTTCTTAAAATAATAATAATAATAAAAATCACAGACGATTTAGATTTTATCAATCAGCTTTTTTATCATCCTCCTCCTTTTAACCGAGTTTTTTCGGAGATAAAATCGGAAAAAGTAACGATCGCTTCATTACTATTTATATGTCCTTTCATCATTACCTCTCACATTACATAAATGATCTTGATTGTTTACAAATGATCAAATACAAAAGGACCATTTTGCATTTGTGCGCTAAAATCACAATAAGAATCCATTGAAAAAAATTAAAGAAATACATTTCTAATTCTAAAGTTATGTTTTGATTATCATGAAAGAAAAAAATCACGATTTGGGCTTCGAAACTCTTTTATGCTAATATTAGTGTGATTTTAAAATAGCAGTCCAAAAAACGTATTTGCCTTTAGTGGACTATAGTGATTATTTACAAAGTAAAATAATTGGTTAAAATATGATCTGCCTGCTACGCCAAAGTACACAGTATGTAAATAAGCGGTGCATGATTAGATACTGAATGATAATGTTTTACAACAGTTTAAAATAATAAATTAATAAAAATACCTCTTCAGCTGCCTCAAGGTCTCCAAAATGCCCTGCGTAAATATCTGCTATTAATATCAATCCTTTCACATGATCTGGTTGGTTCTATCGAATTGTGGAGAGAAATAGCAATTTTCAAGTTGGTGTTGTTAAGTCATGAAACACGAATGTTTGTATAAATATAAACAGAACATTTTCTGGTACAATAGTCACTGTATTATAGCGCTTTGAATTCTTTAATACATCCTGTATAGTTTAACAAGAACCTTTGAATAGTGTATAATTTAAATTGAAGTCTCATCCTTAACAGATTTTCAACAAATCCTGTACCGAATTCTGTGTGTACCCTACAATCAGGCAACATTATAAGCGAACTTATAAGAAATATTATATATATATATATACCATAACTATTATTTAAACAATTGAATTATGTATATTTTACATTTAGACTGTGCCTTAAGTTTAAGTTTGGGAATTTTTGTATATAGTAGAATTATATGTGTACTTTACATTCAGTCTCCGTCTTAAACGAGTCTTTAGTAAATATTATATAGTGCAAAATAGTACAAATACTTGAATTTTTCACTCTCCGTATTCCAGTCAAAACTTTTGTAGAAAAGATGGAATATTTATTTTGAAAGCAAAATTTGCAAAAAAAACAACAACATAAATCAAAGCTATAAATATTGCTTGCGATCAGATCTGTTGAACTTGATTCCTAATGGTTAATCATAATTTTGAAACATACACCATTGTTTTAATTAATTTAATTTATTCTTCTAAACTTAGCTACAACGAAAGGGAGAGAAACATTTCTTCGTCTATGAGATTAAAATCTAATAAATAATCGTGTTACTTTTAAATTGTAGTGTCGTGAGAGTTTTCAATAAAGCTTTAGGTTTTAGAATTCAGGCAATCAGTTAAACTATGTTTGTAATCATTTAAAAGTATAAGAAACTACTGCCCTATCGATTTCAATGTGGAAAACAGATGGAGATAAATATATTTTTGAGGGATTTTGTACTACATAATATGATAGATAAGATTTTTTTCGTAATTTAATGGTATTTTTCATTATGTATGCGAAGTTAATAGTAGGATCATACACTTATGATACTATTGTTTTTCAGTATAGCTTATAAACACTAATGTATTGAGGTGCGTAATCATTATTCTGGCAAAGAACACATTAGGCTATGAAAGTTTCTTGTCAACTCACCATATAAAAAAAACATAATAAAACATTTTTATTTAATTTTATACAAATCTATTCCCCAAATGGCTTCATTAAAAAGAACATTATGACATTACATACGGCACTGAATAGTTCATACGCTTTTGTGATTAGTATATTAAAGTATTTTAATAACATTTAAATGAATTACACTTTATTTTTTATTGATGTTTTTACCACAGATGTAATGCTTCTTCTACATAACAAGTTCTATCGTGTGTTTTTTGTATGTTTTTTTGTAATATATTAATTTTAAAGCTGCACAGATGCACATTTAAAAGGATGTCGAACTAAATGTTTAATATTTTTGAAAGCGATTTGCGACAAGTAAAACGACAAAGCACAGTACTGTGTTGGTTGAAAGGATATCAAACTAACGACAAAGCACAGTACTATGTTGGTTGAAAGGATATCAAACTAACGACAAAGCACAGTACTATGTTGGTTGAAAGGATATCAAACTAACGACAAAGCACAATACTATGTTGGTTGAAAGGATATCAAACTAACGAAAAAGCACAGTACTGTGTTGGTTGAAAGAATATCAAACTAACGACAAAGCACAGTACTGTGTTGGTTGAAAGGATATCAAACTTATCAGACTGCAGATTTTAAGAGCTTCAAAATATAAAAGATTCATAAATGCAAACTCATATATCATTTGAGGGAATCGGGTGATTTCAAAGAACATACTTTAGCGAACCTTTCAACTGATTTGATTTCAAACCACAAAGTTCATTTGACGTGATGGCTGGAATTGATTACCCAGCTCTCCACTTAGGAGCTGGAGTTGCAAAAGAAAAACTAAAAAGTACAGTTTCGTTACTTGGCAGTTTTCTATTTTACACAAAAGAATGTAATTTTTCATATTCTAAGTTTTTATGTACCTGTAGAAGCCTTTTAAGGTATACAAATGCTTCTAGGGGTCTCCCGTCTTCTGAAAGAAGCAGTGCTAAATTGAACAATGCACTTCGGAGGTTTGGACGAATCTAAAACAAAACAAAAAAGTCACAGTTCCTGTGAACTATAGTTTCAAAAACTTTCACGTATTTTTGTTACTCACCTGTTCATAGAAATTGAGTACCAATATATATATATATATTGAAATTAGGATTTATATTTCCTGTTGTACGTAAATGACACGTCTAGTTATACCACCTTATAAAGTTATTTGTAATTCAAAATATATACATAATCAATGAGTATAGTTCTTGTATCTGGGCTCTAAAGAGACGAATATTAAAGTAGGTCATGAATAAAACAAAACACCTTACCTGTAGAGCTTTATTCAACCACTGTTCAGCTCCAAGAATATCCTTGTTCTCTAGAGATAACATCCCTAGGTTAAAGTAAATCAATTCATTCTGTTTACCTCCTTCTACCATCTTTCGTAACCTGCGAAAAAACATGAAACAATTAAGGTAGTTTTTTGTGTGATTAATGTTGTGAAAGCGGATGTCAAGAGATTAATGATTTGAGAAATGATTAGGAAAGGTCAAATTATACTTTAAACTCTACTAACTAGGTAGCAATTTTTATTTTTATTATAATAACGTGGCAACCCTTGTTTTAAAATTGCGCCGAACTAACATAATATATTCATGTACTTTATTTATTTATTTATATCTCTATTTTAGTTGTTGATATCTCTCTTTATTTATCTGGTTAAAACTTATTCTACGTTTATTTATCTATCTACCTTTAACCCTATACGTCTGTTCTAATATTCTGTCTGTCCATTTACTTCTGTAACAACAATCCGTCAGTTTATCTCTCTATATATTATAATCTGTATGTATAATTATGTATTGATTCACCTATGTAAATCAACGTATTTGCCTAACTTATTTAATAATAAAGACGACATTCATGATACGACACAGTAATCAAGCAACTTACAAATTACTCGATATGCAATCAAACCATTTTCAATGTTAGTTTATAAACATCTTGTTACTTGTTTCTAATTGATAGCTTTTATTAATTTTATAAAATTCTTTATCCATTTCTCTTCTGATCTTTTTTTTTTCGAGTGTGTTCCTAGTGTAAAACATTCTACAAACAAACACGAACATATTAATAATAGTTCTGACCATGCTTTTGAACTAATATTATGCAAAGCATCTCGTGCAAGTAAATTATCTCTGTGAAAAACGACAATATGACCGAAAAGTGTCAGTGGACCGTAGCAAATACACTGTTAGCTACTCAGTATCTATAGATATATTGGGTGGTGGGCCCTCAGTCAGGATGCGAGATATTCTGAGGGGTGGGGGTGTTGGGAAAGGTAGGGAACCTCTGCTCTAAGCAACAATTAAATGAAATTTGGTGAATTCAACCTTTGACCACTTTTTTCTATGCGTAGGAACATTTGAAATAATCTTAATGTTTAAATGCATATTGAGATGTGTAATTACATATTAGAATGACGAAACTGGCCTTTGATTTCCAGGGAACATTCTATATTTATATTAGCATATGAAAATGCATTTTCATTTAAATTGTGTCATACATAATAGGACATTTGGATAAAGATCTTGACCGTTGACCTTCAGGAACATTGTATTTTGGTTTAATATTCGCAACCCACATAAGCACAAACTTATGAACGTGTTTATTTGGTTTTCATATTCACGTTCTTCGTAAGGAAGTGTCATGAAACAATTCCTTTTTTACTTGTTCATATTAAAATTGTCAGTTCGTCTACCTTGCATCTTGTGCTGTGATATATGGCATTACTTTATCTTTAGGAATATGAATCGTCATGTTTACAGAGGATAGCTTATTTTATCCAATAATATAAGTCTGAAATGTATCTGTAAACTTAGAAAAGGCACCTCTTCAAATTATATTCTTCATCTGCCCTTCCCCGTTTCTTTTATCATATAATAACTCAATTTAGAAAGTTTGCAAAATAAATAAGATTTAACAAAACATAACGAGGAAATCAGGACAGCTATTACATATCTAAGGCTTTAATAATTACAAATATGATGTGCAAAATCAAAGTAAAAAATAAATAATTATACGCTCTCTGTAATTAGATACTGGTGTGACGTTCCGTTATTCATATTAAACATGACTGATTACAGATACCTAGCACTAAAGTATAGTAGCTGCTTTATCTTTAATATAAGTTTGTCCTTGAAAAAATTAACAAATTATACTTTAATGAGAGAAAAACAGAGTGCATATGAACATCAAGTAGTCATAGATTGATACTATAAAATTTAAATTACTAGCATTGTTAAGGAACGTATAAAACGCGAGTATCTTTAAACTTTCTGTACCGTGAATATGACAAAATTTGAAAAACATCTTTTTTTACTTTTTTATTTTCAGAATATTTTATTTTGTTTGTTAAAATTAGGTTTGAAAGTAGATTATCTTCAAAATTAAAATTGTGAAAAACGTATTATAAATAGGAAATTCCTAATCATAAAGGTGATTAGTTTTATCTTCCATGTTGAATAAGATCTTTAATACTGATTAGATAGAAAAAAATATATCAAATACGCAGCTTTTTATTGCTTCTAATAGAGCGTATTGATTTTGAAGGCACCTATCATAATACATGTATTATCCGTAATGATGTGTTTACCGCAAGATAAATAGTTCAATATAAACCTACATACAGATATAACCTTAAACAGAGAAACATTTTGATAAACAGAACTAAAGTAGCGACATTATCTGTAACTTCGATGCAACATAATTCACACAATAATTAGAATACTAGCATATATATATATATATATATTTGGAATTCGTTCTTACCTCTCACTTGCAAGCTGTTTATGATGAAGAGCCATGTCGGATTCTTGAATTAAAATGGCAGAATTTACTAATGCTTGCTACAGATCAAATTAGAGAGAAAATGTTATTTGGCAAAGTACTTCTCAAATAATTAATTAATTAATTATCTATACAACAAACAGAGGAATGTTGTTTACGTATAAGAATGAAAATGTGAACCAATAATACTTTTCAAAGTCTATTTTGTTGTTTCAAATTAACGATACAGGAAAAATAGTTGCACTGGTCATCAAGTTTTAACTGAATTTGAAATCTGTTTTTTAAGCAAATTAGCTCTTACGTTTCTCCAATTTTTATTTGATATCATATCTTTAATCTTCATAGTAATACTTTAAATATTTGTTTAACAGTACGAGGGTTTCACATTCTTAAATAAGTAAAGAGGCTCGTTCCAAAATAAAACTATCTAGTGTATTATTTCAAAACAAATATCGACATTTTGTCGATAATATTGAAAGTTTCACCAAAAGAAATAGTCATATTCTGGCTTATAAATATAAGATAAAAGCTATTAAATGTTCATTAATCTATTTCGTATTCTTCTGTTGGCGTGGCGTGGGTTCCTTCTTTTTTGCCTGTAGTAAAACAAAAGCATTTTACTCATCCTAAGATATCGAGGTGCACTTACTTCGTGATCCGGGTCGATATCTAACGCCCTGTTAAACATGGCCAAGGCTTCTTGATTTTTCCTTTGGTCCATTAACAATACTCCAAGCTGAGGAGAATAAATAATACTTCAGGGGTTAGGGTTATCTTTTTTAATGCTTTGAAGAAAAACAGTCATCAATTAGGGGCTCAATGTTGCCCGCCATGTACTAAATAAGGTGTTTAAATGAATGAAGTGGTACACTGATAATCTAAAAGGTAAAAAGAAAAAAACGATAAAATGTTCTTCGCCATTATCATACTTATAAAGTTTGACTGGAACAACTTCTCAGCAAAAAACGTAAGCAACTTACATGACAATATGTATATAACCTAACCTGTCTGATAACTAGAAAAAGAAAAATGACTAGTTTTCATTATACTCTACCATAACTTTATTTATTAAGATATATGAATTCTTGTCTTCGAAGGAAGTTAGTGCAAATCAAGCTATATAGTTCCAACCAACATACAATAGTTACATCTAAGTATACTGAAGAAACTATCAATCTAAATATATTATTAATATTACAGATGAAGATATGGGTTTTGAATAGTTCAAATTTTCAAACATTATGTTTAATTTAACAATTTAACTAAGTAGGTAAGTGATAGCAACAAAGAAAACACAAAAAAGCTCTGGGTTAAGAATCAAAGAAAACTATCAACTTTGTTGTACGTTTACAAAAATACACTGTACTGACATCATATTGAATTTCGCGCAAGGCTACACGAGGGCTATCTGCGAAAGCCGTCCCTAATTTAGCATTGAAAGAGTAGCTAGTCATCACCACCCACCAGCAACTCTTGGGCTACTCTTTTACCAACGAACAGTGGGATTGATCGTCACTATATAACGCCCCCACTGCTAAAAGGGCGAGTATGTTTGGTGGAACGGGGAGTCGAACCCGCAACCCGCAGATGGAGAGTCAAGCGCCCTAACCACTTGGCCATGCCGGGCCCCGAAATAATTGAAAGCAGATGTAGTGAAAATACTTCTAACATTTTTCTTATCTGATTCCAAATCCACACGTTATAAAACTGAGTCTAACATCTCTTCCTCTCAGAATAGGTACAAAAATTAGGTTTAACTTTTGCATGACGTGTCTTTAGGTTACGATTGTGTAAACTCTTCAAGAATGTTGTCAAACTTAGAAAACTTAGTTAAATGTTTTAGGGCGGCCTACCTAAAGAATCATCATCACGTTACTCAACACGCCATCTGCCTTGTGTTTTCAGTTATTAAAAGATAAACGCTCTTGAATTTTCTACCAAGAATAAAATTCACTTAAATTACATTCACGCATCTAATTTGATTTTGGTTTACATGTAGCATGACGCATACACGTTCAGATATTCGCTCTTTTATTTTTTACATATTTCGCATGTATTTTGATTAAGCATCTACCTATTTGTTGTTCTCCAATCAATATTCTGTTAAAGATACTTCTACTAATTAAAAAAGTATTCCGTCAATAGAAAAAAAAAATTAATGTGTGCACATACAAGCATTTAAAATAATGTGCAAGGTTATTTGAAGAAATAAAATATAACCGTGTGTGTGTTAATATATCATAATGATAACCAATGTGTTTACTGCAGTGATTCTAAATTCTTTTGCTAACTAGAGAAACATTGCTGCAAGTACTTTAGATAACAAACATTATGGCACTACTTAGATTTCATGAGACTAAATCTAGCTTAGGAGAACGAAGTAACATTGATATGAATAAGAAAACCGCACACTTGTTAAACGGCTAATTACTGCTGTTCTACGAAAATTATTGGTTATCTCATCAAACAAGTGCAGTTTGTTTACTTACGTTGTGATAAAGGTCCGGGTTATGAGTATCGTACTGTAACGCTCGTTCGTACATAGCCTCCGCTTCTTTCGTTCTAAAACAAAGCATTATTGCATCATAAAATCATATACCCCTTAAAGTGTACAATGTATCTCTAATCTTAGACAATAATAGACGTTCTCAATTATAAGTGAAAAAGGAAATCAGAAACGATTGTTATGCCCCCGTAATCTCATGCTCAATATGTCTTTCATTGATTTCAAGTAAAACGATTAAATCATATGCTATACCAACAAGTTCAACACTAACCATAATTACTTGTAAGACTTTTATGATAAAATTACCAACTTTCCGGAAGTAACTGTCTTTCTGAAACAAACTCTAAAAGTTTCTTCCCAGATACACGGTATTCCCTTTTTGAAAATAATGCAAGATTTATAAAACAAAACATTTGTGTAAATTGGTCATTTGTTTCTGATTCTTTAGCATATCTATGGAAGTAGTTTGCAAGTTGTTTTCAGAATGTATCTCAGTTAAAAAATATCAATTTTTTATTTACTTACGGTTTACAAACAGTGAAAGCTTACGTATTTAATATTACTATCACGTCTCCAAATATTTTAGTCAGTCGTATATTTAGTATATTTAACATGCGCACATCATACCGCATATGCAGGATTTATCTAGATCATGGTATGAAAGATAACA
>NW_013666616.1:259433-294984 GCF_000517525.1 Limulus polyphemus | reverse complement strand
GATGTTTAAACAGAACTGGTCTTTAGTGATTTCAATTTAAGTCCTATAGCTAATGTTGCTTTCAATTATCTAAAAATGTTAAATGGCCATTAAAATTTAGATTTTGCTTAAGTCAAAAATAATATGCTCCATGACTTTATAGCAAACTTCTGAACTGCACTGATCTATAAATTGGAACTTCTTATCTCTTTTATGGCAAAAACTCTTCTCAAAATTATGGAACTTCAAATACATAGATTAACTGAATTTTAGCTAAAATATTTTTTTAAAGTGAGTTATTTTTATGATTCTCCTAATTAACTGAGTTACCATGTATTTATGGATTATCTAAGGATGGCTTATCGTAAAATTATATAAATATTCTAAGTTCTACTCTCAAACTTTTATTGTAACCTTTCCTTGGGTTAAATTGTATCCATAGTAACGTAATGTCTAATGTTTCTTAGAATGACATTAAGTACAAATATCAGATCACTATGTATGAAACTAATTTCAAAATGACGGATGAACACAACAAGCAAAACTGGCTGAACAGTAATAGGTTTAAGGTTATCAAATGTCAATTTCTTTTGCACAGATTGCACAGTGGACTATCTATCTGCGCTGTGCCCTCCGTCGGAAGTCGAACACACGAATTCTAGCATCACAAATTCTCAAGCTTATCGCTAGCCACTGTAGGCCGTTCAAAATTAATAGTTATTAACAAATAACATTTATCAACTACTTTTAAACGTTTCATGTTCTCATCACCATCAAACTCTCTCAATATAACTTTCATCATAAGAACGTACTACTGCTTCATAACAAACTTTAAAAACTTACCAAGACACGCAGCTCCCACATGAAATCCAGGATGGCGGGAATGACGACACGTAAGATGGCTAAATCTCTATCAACTGTCCCTCACTAGGTCAGTGGTAAAGTTACGGACTTACAGCGCTAAAATCCGACGTTCGATTTCCCGCGGTGGACACACAAACAAATCAGCTCTATCAGATAAAATGATAGTAGAACAATGGTTTGTCGACATCGTTCTTACATGCGTCATCGTTTATAGGTTTGTCTTGCATTAAGCGAAAAGCTATATGAGGGCCATTCGCTCTGGCCGGCCTTAATTCAGCAGTAATAGACTAGAGGGAAGGTAACTAGTCAATTCTACCCACCACCAACTCTTGTACCAACTAATATTAGGACTGACCGTCACATTATAACGCTTCCACGGCTGAAAGGGCGAGTATATTCAGCGAAGGAGATTCAAACCTCTAACCTTCAGATTGTGAGTCGAGCGCCTTAACCACCAGGTCATATAATCGTTTATAAAATTCATTGTTGTGAAGGGATAAGCAAATTGACTATGCCCTTGATTTTATGTAAATGAAAGCAACACCTAAAACTACGATCCACGAAGGAACAAAACATATGTATTATCGCCCAGTTGACTAAAACAAAAACGGGCACTTTCAGCTCTGGAAATCATGAAAGGCAAGACTGTTATTTTGACTCATATAAGCCAAACGATAACTAATCAGTTTTATAATAATACGTAAGTAATATTTACCCATCATAAACAAAATTAGTTGTAAATAAGCAGATATTCCTGAAATATAGTGCACATTATCAGTCTTTGGCATCAAGAACTAGGATTACGTATCATGAAGTCAAAGAGGGCAATTTTGTTGAAATTCTTACGTAGAAACGCGGTTTAAAAGATAAATTAACATGTTCGTTTCAGACTATGTATAAATGTATTTATTTAGCTCATAAATCTATACACTCTTATGTCCGTCGGTACTGTATACAAAGAAGTACGTTGTACCAATATCACGGATTAAACTACTGTGTCAAAGTTAAGCAATAATAATTCCTTGGTGAGTATAATGAAAAGCTAGAGTTACATGAAAAGTGAATATATTTTGTACAGTAGATATTATTACCTGTTCTTTTATTGTCCTTCTTCCAATAATTTTTACTGCCTAAACTATTGTGTTCAATGTTACGAAGGGAATGGTAGTGTTAATGGAATTACGATGTTGGCTATAAAACATCTTCAGATGGAAGAAAAGTGTTTGTTACGATTAATAATTAATAAATAAGGTAATCCAAAATAAAGTTTAGGTCCACTATTAGGGAACTGCAAATTTATATGAACACAAGTTTCAACACTTTCCTGTGTTCTCCTCATTTCAACTTTTGTTTGACACAAGAAAGTGTCAAAACTTGTGTCCATGTAAACTTTTAGTTTCCTAAGAGTGGACCTAAACTTTATTTTTATTAATTTACACGGCATTGTTTGTTTACCCACTAAAATAAAATGATAATGATTAATATTCATTGCATAATAAAATTAGTTAAAAAACGATTCTTTAGAAGTTACTAGATAGATTAGAGGCTTAAGCTAAGCCTAGTAAGTCTTCTTGTGGTACGTAATTTAACATAAAGCTTAATTAACGGAATGAACTTGTAAATATGTAATTTGCAGCTAAGTAAGGCATTCAAAATGTGCCAGATTTATACCAAGATTTTCGACCATTTATTTAATCACAACCAAAATATTGAAAAAACTTTTATATAAATCTACAGAAGAAAAGAAACAGCATTAGCGAGAACCAAAAAGACTTAATGTAAGTTAAATATAGACTTATAAACATAAATAAAACTTGTATACTAATTTTGTGTTTGTTCCTCTGAAAATCTGATAAGGTCAGATTTATGAAAGTAATTAGTTTTCAAAATAGTGTAAAATTATATCAACTGCAGTTTTCTGTATATCGGTAGCTGATCATGGGAAACAGTAACAATAAATCAAACGTTAAAGATCAGATTATATGATCTTATAAGTATTTAACCTTATATCCGTTCTATTGGACAGGTATAGAAATTAGTCTTAATCGGATTTTAGCCAAGAAACGAAATATGTTTATGTTACACGAATACACGCAATTAGCTATAACGTTAAAGATATACTAGTCAACGTTTTCTATCATGTTCGAGTAACCAGCGTATCTATAATATATGGTTTAATTGCAATAACCTGCAATCATATCAGCAACTAACTTTGTTGACATTATGAACAAAAGAAGCAACTAATGGATGTTACTCAACCATTCATGAATCTTCTCGATAATACAGTTTCAATAATTCCTAAATTACGTCTGTGCAATAAATATATATATCATCATAGGCACAAAGAAACTATATTATTAATTATCAGAAGCATGTTATCGTGTCTTTTGTATATCAATACGTCTCAACTATAAATATGATTTCGAGGGGTGAAGGAAAGATCGTAATTAAAATATTCCACATTTATTAACTATGGAAGGCTGAAGAACCGTTTAGTTTTCTGCTCTCTCACACACACATTTATATATAATACAAAATACCTACCTGTTAATTTTCATTAAGAAATCTCCCCGATTTAGGTAAGCTCTGGTGTAATCGGATCTCAGTTTGATAGCTTCTTGGTACAGCTGAAAACAAATGTAATACAAATGATATATGATAAATATGCACAATGTTTCAGTGAATAAAAGCATTAAATTAACTCTGAGTTCTAGAAGTGGGTTGAAAACTTTATAATCTTTCATAGGAAACATTACTGAAATGATTGTTTGTTTGTTTTGAATTTCGCGCAAAGCTAACTCAGGGCTGTCTCCGCTAGCCGTCCCTAAGTTCGGCAGTTCAAGACAGTGTTAGGCAGCTAGTCATCACCACCCACCGCCAACTCTTGGGTAACTCTTTTACCAACGAATAGTGGGATTGACCGTCACATTATAACGCCCCCACGGCTGAGAGGGCGAGCATGTTTGGTGCGACGGGGATTCGAACCCGCAACCCTCAGATTGCGAGACAAGCGCCCTAACCACCTGGCCATGCCGGGCCTACTGAAATGAAAAGAGAAAACGAATAAAGTCCAGAAATAATGATTATTTTCTTGACCATCGAAAGTTTTGACGAAATTAATGATATTTTTAAGAATTTGTTTAATTTGATGGCGGGGTTTTCATTTCTGTACAAGCGGAATTTAATCTCCTGTATTGGAAACATCGAATTATATGATAACAGGAATGGCGAATGATTATCAAGAAACCGATGCGGATCAGTTTCTGTTGCAGTTGTCTTCAGCCAAGGATATTTTTAGGTGTCCTTTCTTGGGTTTATCAGAGTAAGATTTTTTAATAAATAGAATATGTTATATCCTAAAACCATCTAAAATCTTGCATCTATCGGAAACAAAGTTATTATAAATATAAAATCTAACAACATTGTCAAATATATTATTTCAACAGCTTTTTATTACAATCAATAAAACATTTACAATACACAAATTGTCATTTAAGATTCTCTAGATACAACAATAGAATTGTTTGTATTTTTTATATATTAAAGTTTGTATTTTCATGTTTTAGAGCAACTTTGGTTCTCTACCACAAGTTAGTTATTAAATGATTCTACAAACGCACACACAGGTGCATATTTATCTATCTGTGTATTTCTGTTTATAAAAAGCAACATCAGTTTTTCCGATCTGGAGTTGTTGTGTGAAATCAAATACGCCAGACTGAAATTTTAAGTTAAAACACTTACCGCGTCAGCCTCTTCCAGTCTGGTGTTATTACGCGAAATCAGTGATGCCAGATTGAGAAACAGTTGTAGGTGAGTTTGAGTAATACGAGCTTCTGATGACTTGATACGATTGGCCTGTGGGAGAAGGGATTTTGCCTGCCGAGAAAGGATTATTCTGATCATATGATTGGTACTTTCACAGTCTTACAAAATTTCTTTAGCTATTTTTCGAGCTGACATGTTTCTTGTACCTCTCTGAATAGTTTAATTACTCTATGGATGTTGTCTCTAAAAAAATCATCAAATTTATATCAAGTTAGTATCTTCACGTCATTTCGATCTTGTATAATATCACATGGCCATTTTTCTTTTCTTTTAATTGACATGTGCACAACCTACCAATAAACATAAATCTAGAAAGAATGTCATTTTAGTAAATAAACAAACATGAAACAAAGGGTACGCAATTACCATAAGTGTTTAGAGGATCAGTTTTTTTGCAATATTTAAGACAGAAACGCTTCTACGTGTCGTAATTACAGGATTTGAAGTTTGAGCTTGTGGGATTGCGCCCTTTCGTGGCGAAGAACTCGTATATCTCCAGAAGTGGGTTGTTTGGGGCACAGGGAACAATCAAGTATGGAGCATAAACATGCTCTATGGGGTTCATATCCGGAGATTGGCTTGGCCACGGAAGAGTGGTAGTTCCATAACCTTCAAGCTATCTTTTGGTGACTCAGGCTGAATGAGCAGGAACCATATCTCACCTGAAAATACTTCCTTTTTAGTAACTTGTTCACTGGAGTAAACAGTGAAGTGGGTTGTTTGGGACACAGGGAACAATCATGTAAGGAGCATAAACATGCTCTATGGGGTTCATATCCGGAGATTGGCTTGGCCACGGAAGAGTGGTAGTTCCATAACCTTCAAGCTATCTTTTGGTGACTCAGGCTGAATGAGCAGGAACCATATCTTACCTGAAAATACTTCCTTTTTAGTAACTTGTTCACTGGAGTAAACAGGTAGAAGACCTTGATCTAGAACAGTGACGTATGAACCAATAGCGACTGTTCCTTCACATACCTTCAGATGCCAAAATGACCCCCCGCACTATAACAAAATACCGTCGTATTCTGTCGTGGCTTTTAGACAGTTCAATAAATGTTCTTGGAAGGCTGAATCCGTTGAAAAAAAAAAACTACAGAGGGAGGGGGTTGGGGAGGATGATACTATCTGTGTGACCATTGCTGTCCGCGTACAATATAACTTAGCGCGTTTGATATACGCGCAAATATAAACAAGGTTATATGTGCTAGCCGTCACTAATTTTAAACTGATAGAGTAGAGGGAAGGCAGCTAATCAACAGCACCGACCATTAACTCCTGGGTTTCCTAACCGAATAATGGTTTGTTTAGTCGACTTTTGATCGTTTCAAGCTATGCATAAGATATTGTTTCACCCCACTTCTTATACATTGGGATCTTTTTTTGCCAGAAGATGAATCCCCACCAAATTACCCGTGTTGCTGTGGGATAAAATATGCTTGGACATGTCACCAGTCATGGTGCCATCATTATGATATAGATAACGACATCGTTGGTTGAGATGCAACGTCAAACTTGTATAAATATCCGTTCATGCTTCACCGTAGCTGTCGTACATTAACTATGATACTGTTTTCCTCTCTGATATTACTTTTTATTTAACAATTCAAAGTTGTAATCATCCATAACGAGTACATATTTCCAGCTTTGCTCATTCTACTGTTTTTGGTCTAATACTCATTTCAACGTTTTGATTTGGTTACCTGTTTTCATCAGTGGAATGCGTTAATATTTGTATCTTACTGTTCTCAAGGTAACATTTATACCTGTCTTTACAGCAAGGCATGATCTATGTTCAAACGTCATCTACCTCGTAAAAAGCATATCTTGAGGTACTTAAAATCAACTTTGGACAATTCCGATTTTCTACCTCGACCACGTCTATTACAAGCAGTGCCAGTTTCGGGTGACCTTTTCACATCTTGCTCCTACTGTAACATGGAGGCTTGTTGCAATTTTTGCATGGAGTATCTCTGAGCAGCCGAAACCCTGACATGTACATTTGGTATGCAGTATTTCAGTCCTAGTAGCCGTGACTGGAACACACCACTATTATTGGGAATAGTATGACTGACTGTATTTTTATACACTTTACACTAGAGTTACACTTTTTAATTGGTTTGACGATAATGTATTCTAATGTAACTAATTTCATTACGATAAAGTGGTGTTATTCCTGTAGTATTTGTCTTTTATACCATTTTACTTCACCGTTTCCATAATAATTTCCCATACTGCACACACACACACACACACACACACACACATATATATATACAGGGTGGACCAAAGCGAACTCCCACAACAAACCTTTCTTCATAACTAAGCAATATTTGCATGACCATTGAAAGGGTATAACATAACAAATGTTAAAAATGATCATGTAAGTATCCTCACATGAAAAAGTCGCATCAAATATAAGGCAAATTAATATCCCTAACATTTTCGTTGGGAGTTTCACTATAGCTCCCTTTACGTATTTGGGCCACAAAATTTACATATTTTACATGTGCTACGTTAATTCAAGTTAAGTATATAAATTATTAGCGAAAGTACCCGGCTTCGATCGGGTTATTAGGTTGATATCTTCTAAATAAAAGCTACTGTCTCTGACGTCACGCTTGATTCCTCGAACTAAGAGGAGCCATAAAAGCCAAAATACATTTACCCAGATAGAATAGTTCGATTACTGTCTGTCCAATACGATTTAAGTGACGGGAGTGCAAGGAGGCTGTGAATGGGGTTGCTGTGAAACCTTATAAATGTAGTGAATGTTCGTATGATTTAAATAAATTAATGAATAAGCCTAAAGTAAAGACAGTGTGAGATAACCTAGCCTAGAGCCAAGTGTATAAAATTCATCATGAAAATAAAAATATTAATCCAATTTTAAACTTAAATCGTTTCTGAAGTAAGCTATTTTCTGTTACATATATCACCAACGTTGTTAATAAAAAAACAAACCCTTTAATCAACCAAAACTCTAAGTTAAGAAATCAACAAATATTCTTCCAGTTTTGTTGTTTATACATTTCATTTTATACTTTCAGTATATAGAGTAACAACAATATTAGGTTATACTTTTGTTGCTAAGCAGTATGATATAAAAGACATTGCTTGAACGTATTGTTCCTAAAACGTAATGACTTTTCTATATATTAGAAGTTGTTCTTTTCCATGTGGATTTTCGCTAGCTTGCCTCGTTAAAAAGATGCACACGCGCATGCAAAAATAAATAAGATAAGTAATACCCAGGTGCATACCCTCAGAGTCCACTTAGTATGGGGGGCAAAATTTTAGGTTTTTGGGTTCTTTGCACTTGGAGCTATGGTAGTAACACACATAGACACGCCCTTTCATTGTTATAGACTAGCGAAAGTACCCGGCTTTGCTCGGATTATTGAGTTAATATATTCTAGATGACTATGTCAGTGTTTAATACCCAGATGGACACCCTCGGGGTCTACTTAGTATGTGTGCAAAATTTCAGGTTTCTAGGTTCTTTCCTCTTGGAGTTATGGCGGTCACACACAGACCCACAGACACGCCCTTTTATTATTATAGACTAGCGAAAGTACCCGGCTTCGCTTGGGTTATTAGGATGATATACTCTAAATATCTATGTCAGTGTATGTATTCTGAACCCATTTTAGTACAAAAGTATAACCTATATACTTTTGTTGCTAAGCAACATGACATAAAAGGCACTGTTGGAACGCATTGTTATTAAAACACACTGACTTTTCTATATATTAGAAGTTGTTATATTAGGAACCACTTCTTTCCCATGTGGTTTTTGCTAGCTTGCTCATTGTAAAGAATTTACTGATGTTTGACTGCCTCGACTGCATTTTTCTGCCTCTTTGTTAGTCAAGCTTGATTTCGCAAAATTTATTTATTTCAGTTAGCTATCGAATGTGAGGTTAGGGTATACTATTGGAGGATAGGGGTGGTAATGCTTGCCCCGTCATTCTTGTCGGGCTATGTGCTAGTCCTATAATAGTTAAAACTACCCTATAACATCCCGTAGTAGTTAAAACCACTCTATAACATCCCATAATAGTTAAAACTACCCTATAACATCTTGTAATAGTTAGAACTACCCTATAACATTCTGTAATAGTTAAAAACTACTGCATAACAACCACTAATAGGTAAAACACTACAAAAATCCATAATAGTTTTGTTGCTAAGTGACGATATATATATATATACGAGTATATATTGTTGATCATTATCAAAAAAGGAGCGTAAAAGCGTTCTTGAGAGTATAACATTCTATTTTCTGCCTCTTTGTTGGTCACGCTTGATTTCGCAAAATTTATTTATTTTAGTTAGCTATGAAATATAATTTTAGGGAATACTATGCGGTGAGGGCGGTAATACTTTCCACGTCATTTTGACGGGCTATATGCTAGTAATAGTTTGGTTTGGTTTGTTTTGAATTTCGCGAAAATACTAAAGGGAATGGGTCTAGTCATTACCACCCACTCCCAACTCTTGGGTTACTCTTTTATCAACGAATAGTGGGATTGACAGTAACATTATAACGCCCCCACGGATGAAAGGGTGAGCATGTTTGGTGAGACGGGGATTAGAACCCGCGATCCACAGATTGTGAGTCAAGCGCCCTAACCATCTACCTGGCCACGCCGGGCCGCTAGGAATAGTTGAAACCCCTATAACATCCCATAATAGTTAAAAAACAATATAACATCTCATAATAGTTAAGAAACCATTTTAACATAGTAGTTAGAAAACACTCTATAACATTCCATGATAGTTTTGTTGCTAAGCGACTATTATTGATCATTACCAAAAAAGGAGCGTAAAAGCGTTCACGACAGTATAACATCCCAATTCTGCCTCTTCGTTGGTCAAGCTTGAGTTCGCAAAATTTATTTATTTTAGTTATGAAATGTGAGTGTATACTATGTGGTGGGGGAGTAGTACTTGCCACGTCATTTTTGACGGGCTATACGCTAGTAATAGTTAAACAACCACTCCATCAGCCCACAATAGTTAAAAAACCACTATAACATAATAGTTAAAATATTCTATAATATCCCATAATAGTTAAATTATTCTATAATATCCCATAATAGTATAAAACTACTTTATAACATTCCATAATAGTATAAAAACCACTATAACATCTCATAATAGTTAAAACACTAACATCTCATAATAATGAAAACTACCCTATAACATCCCATAATAGTTTAAAGAAATCACTATAACATTCATAATAGTTGAAGAAGAACACCATAATATCTCATAATTGTTAAAACACTCTATAAATTCCATGGCGGACACATTTCTTTTCTATGTAGTTTTTCACACAAAAAGATGCGCACATACATTCACGCACGCATGTAGATATGTGATAATACCCAAGTGCACACCTTCAGGGTCCACTTATTATGGGTGCAAAATTTCAGATTTCTGTGCTATTTCCTCCTGGAGATATGGTGGTCACCTTGCTTCATAAAAAGATGCGCATGCGGGCACTCACGTGGATAAGTAATAATACTCATATGCACATGTTCAGGGTCCACTTAATATGTGTGCAGAATTTCAGATCTGTAGGTTTTTTCCTCTTGGAGTTATAGCGGTCACACAGACACGCCGCCCTTTTATTATTATAGATATACTAATGCAAACCGACTTATTATACGCATGCAACACAGAAATAAAAGTTAATATGTTATTAATCAAAATCTTACGAAATTTAACCAAATCCACCTCAAATTACAAAGCGGTAACACTATATGCTTATAACACTTTCATATTTACATTTCTAGACTGCTGTGAATTATACAGAAATCAATAACTATGAGTTAATAAATAATCAGCAAAACGTCTCGGTGTATAAATATGGAATTCGTGTATATACTCTTCAGCTGTATTTTCCGTATGATGGCACAGTGGTAAACTGTTAGATATATATCGTGATACTACGAAAAATATTTATTTTTATCATACATTTCTAATAAGTAAAACATTTAAGACCAATTTATCGTACATAATATTTCAAATTCTTATTCTCAGCTATCTAAAGTAAAAAGAAAAATTAAGACAATCATATTTTTTAAAGTCACAAACAGTTATATTGTGTGACATTTTAACCACAAGTCCTCTCTAGTTTACATAAATAGATGAAAGAAATTTATAAAAATCTATACAAAGACAGACAAGAAAAAATAAAAACGCAGTAACTGGTATTCTGTTGATTTTTCCCAAGCATCATAAAACGACAGAGTAAAACCGTATGCGTATCGAATCATTGATTTTGCTTGAAACAATGACAGAAGAACTCGTAGTTGATGCGGTATACAAAAACAAAACCGATACACGAAAAAGTAAAACCTTTCAACAATCTCTGAAGATAAATAACTAAGTTCGTACTTTTAAAGATTTTCTTTTACGAAAAAATTAGTACTTTTTGTACAACATCCTAAAGGCTAATCACGTACGTATCTAAAAATTTCTTTCCTACAAAACAAACTTTACTTTACTTTAAGGTTTCTATAATCTATATTCTTCAATACTTGATAAAGTTATCAGTGCTCTAATCCAAGGAAAGAGGATATGAGTAGAGCAGAGTGAGTGGAAATTAAACAGACACTAACGAGTCTCCAGGTGTGTCATGACAAGAAAGGCCTGCTTTGAGTTTCTTTTGGAAACTCATAGGAGATAAATAATCGACCTAACGACTCGAAGTCCCACGTACCTTGAGGTAAACAAGCTCAGCTTCTTGATATTTCTTCATGTGTGTGAAAAGCCGACCAGAGTTGAGGTAACCTCGAACATCATCCGGCTGGATTCTGAAAGAAACAAAAACAGAAAATTATATTAGACAAGTAAAACCAGAAGCCTCTACAATCACTCAAAGACCGTGGAAACTCCACTTTTATTGGCACTTGAATATGTAAAAAAAAAATCTTGACTTCAAAATGTGTTCCAATACAAAATTTTTCTGCAAAGAAAATAAATAAAGAATACAATTTTATAGTAGGAACTTTTATTATTATTATTGAGTGTATTTAGTTATTACCGGTTTGCGTTCAGTTACTTAGGACTAAGTGAAAACATTTTTTTTTACTTATTAACAATATTTATCGTTCTAAAGAAACTATCTGTAATATGCTTTCCTTTAGATTACTAGTGTTTTTGATTTGGAAAACTTATCGTACCTAATTGCCTGTTGGAAATATTGTAAGGCTTCCTCGTACTGAGACTGTTCTTCTAAAACTTTTCCCAAGTTGTTGTAAAGCTTAGCATTTTTCTGGTTCACCCGGAGACCCGAAGAGAACAGAGTTTCATCGGATTCCCTAGGAATGAAATTATCCGGATAATAACATTCTCAAAGTTGTCCAAATAAATATTAATTAAGATATTAACAATGTTCCCTGCAAACTATATACGTAAATTACACGGGACAAAATATGCATGTTTTCCTTTTAAGACATGGCATAACTCATTAATAAACACATACCAAAACAGTCAACTTTGATTTTGTATGCAATTTCTGTATTATACCATAAAAAACAAAACTATTTCAATTGTATTTTCATACAAGCTGAACATAAAGTTTTCAATTTCTGTGAATTATTTTAATGTGTATGTGTTTTGTTTTAGCGCAAAGTTACACAATGGGCTGTGTGCGCTCTGTCGATTTCGCGAACCCCGGATTTTAGCGTTGTTAGTTCTTAAACTGATCGGTGACCAACTGGAGTACTAATTTAACATATATATATATATATTTGCACAGTTTACAGTCGTATCACTGATGGTACGTTTTGAATTGGTTAATAACATCTCTGCGAGACTATACATTTCGTACCGCGAAATATAGCTTTGTAGGAAAAAGTTGGAAAGTAATATTTCACAAGTAATCATTCGTATTGATGTATAACATTCAATAGCCACTGAAAGAGACATTAGGTAGTTTCGTAACGTGTAGCAGTTATTGTCTATTAGTTTTAGCTTGAAGAATTGTAATTCCCAGTCTGAGAGCTAGTGAGGGAGACGTGTTTGATGGGTTGAATGAAAATAAAGCTTTTGGGTACTCTCTTTAATTCTGAATAAAGATTTGAGTTCCTTGTGATATCTGGATTCTGCATTTTCCACCAGTGTGGCCAAATTCGCACTATAGTTTCCAGGCTATTATAACCTCTCTTTAAATCGCCCACTATTCCCACCAGTGTGGCCGAATTCGCACTATAGTTTCCAGGCTATTATAACCTCTCTTTAAACCTCCCACTATATAATTTTTCTGATGAATGCTAGCCTATCACGTACTGATTTGTAGGCTACGTTAGGTCCCGGTTTAATACATTATTATTTATATAATATTACATAAATGTTATATTTACTATTTCTGTTATTGTTTACAAACTTTTTATTTCTTCTATTTACATTTTGGTTGTTTTATAAATTAATTATGATCAATTAAGTAAACAGGAAGTCATGAACATAATTCTATAAGACAAGTTCAAGCAAAAAGTTCTCAAATTTAGTCATTTTACTGCCTGCAATTTTGGGAACTCACGACTTGAAATTTGTAGAGATTTATTAGTTTATTTCTTGTTATTCTTTGCTCGTATCAGCACTCTGAAGGACCTACATTCATGACAGGTACTGAGACCTACTTTCATGACAGATACTAAACTGAATCGTCGCAATATAAAATATTGTCAGGACTAAAGTTACTTGTTTCCAAAGAGTAGCTATATATAGATTCAGACTATACAGTTAGAGGTGTAAATTCAGCTTACCACGTGCTCAGATTACGTAGCAAGTATTTGCTTCTAATTCTCATTATAATCATTATGATTTTTGTTTTATTTTCTAGTCTTATTTCATTCGCAACTACAAGGTATACGCAACTGGTTTCTCTCTAACTATACATTTTAAGATAGTATCCACTTTGTCCACTGAAACGTGTTGTACAGGAAGACAATTGATTCTTATTTCTTACTGTTCCTACCTACAACTTTAGGTTAAAAAAAAACAGATATAAGCGATAAATTTGTACTTTTATAACTCTAGTTACCTTTATCTATTATAATTTCTTAACACTGTGTGCCTGTATGTAGAAGTCTTAACATTTTAAGTTCACAAGACATGTAGTTTAAATTTATTATTATTATATTATTCCGTTGAAGAGAATAGAGTACAAATTTAGTGAATAAAAAGGAATATGTTCTATGTTTGCACTAGTAGAGGATCAATTTTACCAGTTTTGTTTAAAAAAAAGGTACAGTTATGATTAATAACAATTAAAATTTAAGAATCATGCTTTTAAATTCTTAAATTTTAAACAGTATATATTGCCGTTTTTACAGGATGAAATACAGAGCTGAATACGTTATATTATAACGCCTTTGATAAGCAAATCAGCAGTCATGTAACAACCACTGTCAATATATAGTCTTGGTGGAATGGTATACATAAGAACAATATTTTGACCTCTTTGGTCGCGCGTAGGTAGAGTGAGCCGTCGATAATTTATCGTTTTGGGAATGGTACGTAACAACCCTTTCCGACTCAAGATATTCATACACGCAGATCGTAAATATGTGTTCAGACTGCCGGTTTAAATTTCCAGAAAGAAACCTTCAACAAGTCTTACCTCAGCCGAGGTAAGTAAAATGCAGCGTCTTGTAACAGGCGAGATTCCATGAATGCAAGTAACTTAAAAATAAACCAACAATGTACAGCCGTATCACACACATACATATATATATATATACATCCATGAATACCAAAGAACGTGAAACATATGTTAATATGTGAAAAAAATACGTTATACTTATTAACTTAGTACACATACAAATGCATGTACGTGTAAGAAGAAAACAGAGATAATATATATATATACATATACACATTTGTAAAGATAGTCAAACCGCATGTGTTTGTTTTCTCCGTTAGGTGCATATGTTATGTTTATTTATGCTCATTCTGTATATATATGTATGCACATGCATGCATACAAGAAGACATTTGATATATATATATAAATGTATGTATGGACGAAATATAACTTATGTAAACATAGCATATTGTTATGCATGCAAAAGAGATAAACAAAGTATATGCATTTCGCCTGTGTTTAGTAGCGCCAGTTGAACTTACCACTCTCTGTTTCTTACAACTGTCTTCATTCCGTGGATGGTCACCAGTAGTGCTAAGCCGACCACAGCCGACCCCCTCAGGCGTCTGAAACACGTGCGAAGTAAGATCAATTTTATGACTTATTCTACTTAACCATCAAGCACGAGAACATTTCTTTTATCCTTTCGCTGCCTTTTTTTTAACTTTCTTTTCAGTTTTGACTGTTGTCATGCGCTTTAGTTTGTTAAGACATTGATTCTGTTTTTGTATCACAGGTGTACGTATGCACATTGAAACTGCACATTTAACATATATTTCTTTTTCTTTCTACATCATCTAGAGACTAAAATACTTCTAACTTAATAATGCATCTTGTATTTCTTATTTTCTTTGCTGTGTTTTTATCTTTTCCATACATATCAGCTTCATATTTATTTGAAAGAGACGCGTTTCAACTTTCTGTTTTAATCTTCTACTTCATTAAGTTATTATAAACTTACAAAACGACTTTTAACATGTAAAATAATGGGATCATCTTTAGAGTTTTAAAAATAGGTATTTCGTCTGTTTTAGTACTCAGTATTTTCTAGACGCTATGCTCTGATACAGTTTTTCATAAAACACACACAAAAAAAACGATCAGCCATTAGACTTGGATCCTGGAATGATATTGTATAGCATTATATATCAGTTATACACGATCTGTCTATTGTGCCGTACAGTTGTTTGCCAACTGATATACTAATGTATTTTTCTCATGAAATAAAAATACTGATGTGAGCTATCATTTTGATAGATTCATACATAACGAATAATATTCTTTTATTTGTGAAACATGCAAAAACCAAGTGAAAATGGCTAGAAGCTTAGGGATCTGGAACGTTAATTCTAACGGTTGCTGCTCTAATATCGGTTGGATAATAGAACACTTCTGGCAGTGAGTACTATAATTCAGTGGTGTTCCGAAATGCTCGCGTTCAGTTTAGGTCAGTGTAAATTTTAGACAGTGTTTAGAAGCTCGATTTATCTCCTATGCATCTACACAGTATGGAAATTGATCGCATTCTATGATAGAGTTCCATAGCACAGTTACGTTCCGAGAACGTAATTTACATCGCTGTAATGTTTTAAAACAAGTTTTATATCTCGGCTACATGTTTCAAGACTTTTAGATCTAAGTTTCAACTTTCTTATGACGTTCAATCTCGAAACAGCTACTTTGTGTATGCTTGGTCCTGCATCTGTGGTTCTTTGGGTTTCTTGACTGTGATATCTTATATGTGGTGAATATTGGAATCTATTTGATTGACTTTGGTGACACCTTAGAGTTTGACATTACTTTTAGGGTCCTAAAAATAAAGTGAAATGCGAAATATTGTCAGGCTGTAATAAATCATGTGTTACAAATAATTATATACCTATCTCGCCATAAATGTGTCCATCCAATGGCAATAAGGATGCAGAAACCCATGCTAGGAAGGTAGAGGACACGCTCAGCAATAACAAATCCAACGTGGCAAAACAGATTGGAGGCTGGCAAAAACGGTAGAACAGACAAAGAAAGACCCTAGAAAAAAAAAAGAAATCACCACAGTCGACCGTAAAAAGAACCTATCATCTTAATCAATTGTACGAAAATATATCTTCTCAACCGTGCGTACGAAGGAACAAAGCCTATAATATCAATCAAACGTAAGAAAAATAAATAAATATTCTCAACCGTCGAAATAAAAACAAAACCTACAGTATCAAACGTAAGAAAAATAAATAAATATTCTCAACCATCGAAAGAAAAACAAAACCTACAGTATCAATCAAACGTAAAAAGAAAAAATATCTTCTCAACCGTGCGTAAGAAGGAACAAAGCCTATAATATCAATCAAACGTAAGAAAAATAAATAAATATTCTCAACCGTCGAAATAAAAACAAAACCTACAGTATCAAACGTAAGAAAGAAAGAAATATATCTTCTCAACCGTGCGTAATAAGGAACAAAGCCTATAATATTAATCAAACGTAAGAAAATAAATAAATATTCTCAACCGTCGAAATAAAAACAAAACCTACAGTATCAAACGTAAGAAAGAAGAAATATATCTTATCAACCGTGCGTACGAAGGAACAAAGCTTATAATATCAATCAAACGTAAGAAAAATAAATAAATATTCTCACCCATCGAAAGAAAAACAAAACCAACATTATCAATCAAACGTAAGAAAGAAAAAATATCTTCTCAACCGTGCGTAAGAAGGAACAAAGCCTATAATATTAATCAAACGTAAGAAAGAAAAAAAATATTTTTAACCGTGGATAAGAAGGAACAAAACCTAAAATATCAAACGTAAGAAAAAATATCATCGCAACCGTGTATAAGGAAAAATAAATTTCATCATGTATTATGTAATGCGTACAAAAATACGTTTTTATTATTAAACTATTAAAATAATAAAATGAAGAAACTTTGGTAAAAAACACTCATATTAAAACTTTACAAAATATGCAAATTCTATTTATTTTCCAAAATTTGGTAAATTTTGTTTACAGTTTAAAATTTTATGAAAGCTATTGGTATAATAAATGCAATATTATTAAAACTTTATAGAGTTTTCTGGCTATAATAACACCAATTAAATTACTTTTATTGTCTATCTATCTAATCATCTTACCATAAGTAACGGTACCCTTTGACTTTCCTCTGAAAGCCAAGAGCTCCGTAACAAAAGAAACAAAACTACGCAAAAACATAACGTAGAAATATTCCTCAGGTCTTCTATTGACGTCACTAATGGGATGGTACCCATGGTCCAATCACAACAAAGATCACAAGGAAAAAGTAGAAGCCAGGCGTTCAAAGATAGCAGATAGCTGAAAGTTAGTTGGCGAGCGGGGAATGGAGAGACAGAAGCCGGGTTATCAAACCTTTAAGAAAAATTAATTGAAATTAACACAAAGTACTTCTCTTGATTCATGTAATAAAGAAGAGATTTACATAAGTTTGCACGTTATATGAGGAAATGGAGTTTAAAAAATAAAATGAAAATGGAATTTTAATTGAAACTTTCCGATATAGCAGCGGAAGCAATAACATTATATTCAATAAAATACATTATATAAGAAATGTTGTATAATCAGACTTTAGTGCCTCATCCACGAAGAGAACAAATTTATTGATTAAACGTAGAATATACTTAAGAATAACCCTGAAAATAAGGGAGATTGCTTCATAGCATTAAGCACAAAAGAAACTCAAATAAATACCTACCTTATTACTTGCCCTTTATATTATATATTTTGATAATGCACATTTCCTGCCTACTAGAGTCTCTTAGTCAGGAAAAGATGATAACACAACTCAAATATTTCTGACATACTAATACAAACCGAATACAAGAAGCCAGATAATGGTTAAAAGATTTTCAAAATGTCATTATCTATTCTATCTTTCCATTGGTGGACAAAGTTAAAAATGTGATCAACTACTATATCTTAACATTTTAGTTGTGGCAGACAAATATCGAAAATAGATCATCTGCGTTATCCTTATACCGTAATTATGACAAAGTTCAACACAATGCGTACACCGTTTCAATAAATCGATGAAAATATCAATTTTTCTTTAATAATGTATCATGTATATATAAGCGCTTATTTAAGCTCTTTTACCATGTGATTAGTAAATTATATCTGTGAAAATGGAGATGAACATGTTAAATGTAATAAACAAACATAACTTTATGTTATTGTTTCTATGTCCATTTATTGATATATGCATAAATTGTTTTAATATTCAAGAGTAAATCAACAGCTTAATATTTTCTCTTTGTCAGGACGTATGCTTACAGATGGTATTTTTTCCTGCTTCGATCAAACTAGTGTAGAGAACAAAAGTTTATCAGTCTAATTCGACAAATCTTTGCAGTTTGGAGCTGCTTTCACAATGATCGAAAATGAAAGCTTTAAGAAATATAGAATAACGAAAAAATATAAATATTTCGATGAAGGAATAAACTAACAGTAATAGCAAAACCTGAAATGGTATAAATTAAAAAAATGAACATGATAAAATCTATATTAATTGGAAAACGTGTTTCGTTTAGAGGATATATTTCTGAAGCACTTTTCTTTGTCAACAGTTGAAAAAGTTACTAATTATTATCGATGATAATTGGATGATACACATAACACACTTCAATGCCAGAATGTTTACCTAATGGCTGCTAGCCAATTTATGATCTCAACAAAGAACAAAACGTGCACATTTTCATTACAGAAACACAGCATATTTTAAGGTCCACTATAAATCGATTTTGTTTAATTCAAAAAAACAAAATTGGACCCACCAAAACATTTCATTAAAGAAATTATGCATTCAGAAAATTTAACTATTATTTACTTTATGTTTGATACACTTTACAAAGTTACAAGTTACTTTATACCCCGAAAATCGAACATGTTACTTAAAATAAAAATTAGAAACTTTTATGTAAGTCTTTACTTTGAGTCAAAAACTAGAATTCTGATTGAACATAACTGAGTAAGTGAAAGAATGATAAATGGTGAAACTATTATACATATCACCAAATTTACCATAAGATGTAGGTAACTTGACAGAAAAACTTGTAATGAAGACAGAATAGCAAATATATTTATATGATGAAAGATGAATGAGTTTATATGTACGTGAAAGATGATTTACGATGAAACAAATTTACTAAAATATTTTATTCATTTTTTACCCCAAAGCTACAAATGTTCAATTTTCGATATGATGATATCTGCTGTTTTCGAAATGTTAATTTGTAAATACTTAAAATTTAATATTATATTGACTAGTTAGATCTAATTCAAACTCCAACAAGCATAAGAGAAAAAATCACTTGAATTACTTATCAAAACATTATGAAAAATCGTATTGCTGTATGAATTTAGTCAAGTTAAATATGACAAATGGAACACTTTATAGTATTGCACCTGCAGGCTAAAAAACGCATTAACTTTAATGTACTACTCATCTTTAATGTACTACTCCTCTTTAACGTACTACTCCTCTTTAACGTACTACTCATCTTTAACGTACTACTCATCTTTAATGTACTACTCCTCTTTAACGTACTACTCATCTTTAATGTACTACTCCTCTTTAACGTACTACTCCTCTTTAACGTACTACTCATCTTTAATGTACTACTCCTCTTTAACGTACTACTCCTCTTTAACGTACTACTCATCTTTAATGTACTACTCATCTTTAATGTACTACTCCTCTTTAACGTACTACTCCTCTTTAACGTACTACTCATCTTTAATGTACTTCTCATCTTTAACGTACTACTCATCTTTAATGTACTACTCATCTTTAATGTACTACTCATCTTTAACGTACTACTCATCTTTAATGTACTACTCATCTTCTCATGTTTGCGACGGATTCCCCTTATTGTTTACCTTTCCATATGATTATAAAACGCTTGAATGTACAACTTCCTTTCGGTAGGCCTGGCATAGCCAGATGGTTAGAGCGCTCGACTCGCAATCTGATGGGCGTAGGTTCGAATCCCCATCTCACCAAACATGCTCGCCCTTTCAAGCGTAATGATGTGGCGATCGATCACATTATTCGTTGTTAAAATAGTAGCTCATGAGTTGGCTTGGGTGGTGATGACTGGGTGCCTTCCTTCTAGTCTTTCACTGCTAAATTAGGGACGGCTAGCGCAGATAACTCTCCTGTAGCTTTGCGCAAAATTGAAAACAAAAAAATCCATTTTGTATGGCGTTTCAGCAGGTAACTTGACGCTTATAAAGTTCAAGGTTCCATTTCTTTGGTTGGTGCAGCGCAGATAGCTCATTGTGCATCATAGCTGCATCTTGGCACTTAAACAAAGAAATCCATAGAATGTAACAATAGCAAGAAGTGTAAAAATAAAGTTGACTGACATTATCACCATAGATTTAATTAGAAGGTTGGAATCGTCTTTGAAATGTTTTTAGGATCTAAAGGGTATGAAACACATATGAAAATATTTCGCAAAATTCATTCATAGTATGCCTTATAGACACTAATTTCGCCTTAGCAAAAAGTCTTAAAGTTGCTTAATGCTTCTGTTTTCAGTATATTATACGTCTTGAATACATGTATCCAACAGTTAAGCTATAAGTGCTTTTTTTTTTTATTCGGTATTACGTTTAATTCAGTTGGTATTTGGTATCTTCAACCTAAATGCCACGTATCTCCACGTATTTGGTATCTCCACGTAATGTCATGTATTTGGTATCTCCACGTAATGCCACGTATTTGGTATCTTCAATCTAAAAGGTACTTTAAATGCCACGTAGGTCAGAGAACCCCAAGATTCAGGCAACGAACTGCGGAGCAGAGGGAGTGCAAAGAGTGAACAGCATCTGAAAACTTCATGGCTACGCTTAACCAAATTAGATGGACTGATCGTTACAGTGATATCTCCTACATAACTAAAACTGCGGCCATATTCAGTGGAATATGGTGGCTCCATCCACAGCTTAGTATACCAACCACTAGGCCACGCCGGGTACCACATTCATGGGAAAATCTGAGGTGTTTGAACCGCGTTCTTTGTCATTCTAAACACACAATCCATCTGTTATTAAAGGCAAGCTAACATAAACGCTGTTATTTTTTCTTATTTAGTAACGAATCGAATGAGTCATTGTCATTATTTCTCATATTTGAATAATTTCTGCTAATATTTTACATTAATTACGTGAGAAAGTAGTTTAATGTGGTCAATTTCTTAACTATTTATTCAAAGAATAATGTAATATGAAGTTAACAGAATATCATCTCTAAATCCGTTTACTGCTCATAGGTATATACAGCGCCTTGCAAAAGTATTCACCCCACTACCAGTAATGTCACATTTTGATGAAATACAAATAATGTAAACAATTTTTAACTTGTTTATATTCAGAAGTCTAATGATCAAAGTTAACACTGTTATGTGTGAGGAACAACCTGCAAGGAAAATATTTAGATTGAAATTTGCTGATTACATAAGTATTCAGCCTCCTAACTCAGTACCTGGTGAAAGCACTTTTGGTAACAGCCACTGGTGTGAGTCTTTTTAGATAGGTCTCTACCGCTTTGCACAATGGGATGTTTGGATATTTGCCCATTCTTACTGGCAAAATTGCTCCAATTCTGACAAGTTTGTTAAGGATTGTTGATGGACTACAATATTCAAGTCTCGCCATACATTTTCTGTTGTATTTAAGTCAGGACTTTGATTGGACAACTCTAGGACATTCACCGTTTTCTTTTGAAACATCTCCAGTGTGGCTATCGCCTTGTGCTTCGGGTCATTGTTCTACTGAAATGTGAATTTTCGACCCAGTTTTAGATTCTTAGGTGACTCAAGCAGGTTTACCTCTAGAATTTGCTGTACTTTCCACCATCCATCTTCCCCTTTTTTCCTGACAAGCTTCCAAGTCCCTGCTTATGAGAAACATCCAAATAACATGATGCTGCTACCGCCAGGCTTGACAGTTGAGATGGTGTTGACTGGGTGATGTGCTGTGTTGGGCTTGAACCAGATGTAATGCTTTGAATTTAGATAAATAAAACTCAATTTCTCTCTCGTCTGACCACAAAACCTTTTGCCACATGTCTACAGTATCATTTACATGCTTTGTCGCAAACCCCATACAAGATTTAAGATGATTCTTTTTCAGTAATGACTACTTTCTTGCCACTCGCCCATACAGGCCAACTTTGTGTAGAGACCGGGATATTGTCGATGTATGAACACTGACTCCTATCTGAGACATGGAACTTTTCAAATATTTGAAAGTCACTGTTGGCTTCACAGTGGCATCACTAACCAGTTTTATGCTTGCCTGGCCGCTTAGTTTGGAAGAGCGGCCTGATATGCGTAGTGACTGGGTGATATGAAGCACATTCCACTTCTTAACGATAGACTTCCCCGTACTCAAAGGGATAATCAACGACTTTGAAATTTTCTTGTAACCTTCTCCTGATCTGTGCTTCTCTACCACTTCATTCCTGACTTGTTTGGAAAGATCCTTGGTCTTTACGTGAGTTGTGGCTTGAACAGATGTACTTACTCTGAAGTTAAGTGAAACCACTTTTATTACAAACAGATAGAGACTATTACACTCATTTTGTGATCTTTCAAACTAATCTTTTGCACCTGAACTGATTTAGGGTTGCTGTAGAAAAGGGGTTGAATACTTATGTAATTGAGAATATTCTAATTGTCTTTGAAAACCCAAATAAGCGATTTTTAGCTTTCTCAGTTTGGATAAAATTGTGTAAATTCTAAATATAAAATATAAAGTCCCATTTGAAAGTTTCATGATTGCAAGCTCAGACGGCAACAAAATATGGAAACTTTGTAGGGGGTGAATACTTTTGCAAGACACTGTAGATGGCTTACAAAATGCTCTACGCTATTTATGATTTAAGTGTAATAAACAATACTTCAAATCGAAATCCCGCTTCAGTTTGTTTGTTTTTGTTGTTTGTTTTTTTGCTATTGTTTGAGCTTTCCTTTACCTATACCATATCATTTCGATCGTATAAACAGCTTATGAAACATTTAAAACAAAACTGAATAAATGAACTGGCTCCTCACCTGTTGAACTGTGGTAAATGTGGACCCATCAGCCTAAACCGTATCACTATCGTCAGAAGAGCTGTTAACCCTAAAAATCCAATTCGGGCCAGCGATTTTCGTATCCATAGAGACACCACTCCCCGGCCTAGTAGAACACACTGCCAAATGTGAGTGAGACAGGAAACCTGAAATTAAATAACGGTTTCAAAAGATAGTGGTAGAGCATTACTTACCATAAAACAGAACAGTAACAATATACTTGATGATATTCGTAAAATAAAACGTTGTAAATTACTAAGTATGATAGTTTAATATTGTTAAAAAGTTATAATGGATACAACAATTATACCCACAGGCACACATGGTGAAGTACAAACTGCTGTCAGGTTGCTGAAGTGGCTAATTGAACGTAATGAGTGAAAGAATTACACACACAAACACACGTAATGAATTAAACATTGCTGTCTGGTTCTTGAAGTGGCTAATTGAACGTAATGGTTGAAAGAATTACACACACAAACACACGTAATGAATTAAACATTGCTGTCTGGTTCTTGAAGTGGCTAATTGAACGTAATGGTTGAAAGAATTACACACACAAACACACGTAATGAATTAGACACTGCTGCTGGTCCCTGAGGTGGCTAACTGAACGTAATGGATGAACGAATTACACACGTAATGAATAAGACACTGCTGTCTGGTTCCTGAAGTGACTAATTAACGTAATGGATGAAAGAATTACACACACAAATACACGTAATGAATTAGACACTGCTGTCTGGTTCCTGAAGTGACTAATTAACGTAATGGATGAAAGAATTACACACACAAATACACGTAATGAATTAGACACTGCTGTCTGGTTCCTGAAGTGGCTAACTTAACACAATTTATTCTGTAACATCACAGAAAAGTAGCTGTTTTATGAAGTCGAAAATCTCCAATATCCATATTTACCATTAGACTCATTTCTGCATTAGAATGCGATTTATTGTTGTTTCTTCCTAACTCCAATGACAATGGAAAAATGTATAAACGGGTCTCATATGTAAACACTTGAGTATTTGTTGTATTTACTCTCTCTATATATATATATATATCTTTTATATAGTATTATTAATTAACTTAATCTTCCAAATGTGCAAACTTAATTTATATATACGTATTTAGAGAAAGAGAATTCAATAGATTGCGTGCATATGAAATATTATGCTGAGAAAGGCGGAATGAAAATAAAACTTTTCAACTAACAAGCAACTAGAAACAGTGGTATGATGAAAAAGTCTTAGAACTATATTTTCTTTATGTTTATATATATATATATTAACTACTTCAATTATCCATCAAAGACCTTTGAATCACACACAGACTACTATAATCTTATAACTATCTAAGTACATTGTTAAATGAGACAAAAGTTTGAGCTAGCTGCATGATAAATAACACAAAAGGGAAAATATACTCATTAGTATTAATTAGTGACTTGATCTGGTTAATCAAATTTCATATCCATCTAGTCTGAACAAAGTGAACATCACGTGATTCTAACATTAAACATAAACATATTTTCATTTTAACTCATAAATACAATTCAAATAATTCCCTGAAGTTCACATATATGTACCTAATATCATTCTGAAAACATATAATTATATCAATACCTTATCAGTGGTTGCATTTATTCATCTTTTTAATCCTATACTTATCGTTACAATAAAGAAAATATGATGTCTAAGTTTCCCCTAAATTGGTATCTTAAAATACATGTATAAAATTAATGCTCCTTGAGGTATGATTACTACAATGTAAGAACACTTCTAGGGTTAACTTGCTACATCTATAATCCCAGAATTATTTTTATGATACTCACATTGGGAATATTTTCAGAAAATTCATCGATTGTCGGTAGTGATACGTTTTTCTCGAGTTTCAAATAAACAACTCAATAGATTGAATGGATTTTTTCATGAAATGCAGTATCGAATATGTTCATAATTCGTTTAAAGTTGTGTTATTATTTATACTATAATTGTAACTAGGAGAGCATAAAGAATAAACGCATTGAGAATTTTTTCTACTTTTGCATGTGAATAATAACATAACTGGTTTTATTTTCCAATGACCATGACAATATTTATCTCTCAGTATTGAACAAAAAACAACTTTAATGGCAATGGATAACTTATGTACAATCTTTTTATATTTATCAAGTTTATATTATACAGATCAACAAACTGGTCAATATATTACCTTTAACGAGAGCAAATCGTAGAAGCTACAGACCACCAGAACGGTCAAACACTGTTCTTTACATAGCGTTCCACATACTGCCAAGGCTGCAGTTTCTGCACAACAGCGCCACCCTAAATAAAATATAGACATTGCAAGAAATTGAAACGGTTAATCATCAGTTATCAGTATACAATAACAAACTGTCATATAAATGTTATCAAATTAGTCAACGAAAAGAAATATTTTCTAATCCACAGATAAATATACAAATGATCATGTAAACAATCGATTTCACAGACATGTTGTCATACAAAGAGAATTATAATTAAAATCAACTTAAGAAAGATAGTGTAAACACAAAGGTGGTTAACACAACAAAGTAATAAGGCTTGAATAACAAACATAAAACTCTTAATAATCACTGTTTGATAGATAGGCAGACATTATGCCAATTACTTAAAACAGGGAATTAAATCTGAATATCGCTCTATTTAGAAACATGAATATAAATGTACTTTTGATGAGACGAAGAAACATATTATTCAATAACGAATGTAGTAAATGTCAGTTATTATAATACCACAATTCTGTGGCAGTAGAATCACATTATTTCAACTCGGATAAAGTCAGGCTGTATCATGCACACAGAGAATATATTATATTTATTTGCACATACATATTTTATGTTATGATGTTGAAAATGGCATATCTGCAATGCACAACATAGCTTTTGGTTGTTAATAATTTATTCGATAATTCTTAGAAGATTATGGTATCATATTCAGTTGTATTAGTACATGGTTATTAAGGGTGCTGGTCTGTGCCGTAAGGAATGAGGGAGACAGGTTTAATTTTAATTTGTACAAGGAGGAGGGTGAACTTCTTATAAACTTCCAAGGGCCGCAAATTATAGGACTGTGGTATAGGAAAATAGGTGCTTTCTTTCTGTGGAATTAATATTTATTCTGCCAGTTTGGCATAAAACATTGGTCCAGAAAAACCGTCAAGGTTTCTCAGAACTAGCTTTGTTTTGTGGTGTTTTCTTTCTATCTCTATATTTTCGTATCAGATTTAGTCCCCTCTGCTTGAGAAAATGCTACAGCCTCCTTCTGTTAGCCCTGACTTATTATATAATGTCTATAAGTTCCAGTTGACAAACATTGTGAGAGAGTGACCGGTCATGTGGTGACACAATCCAAGACAAAGAAACCGGGGTTTCTTGTGAACTGAAAACCTCGTTTCTATATCAATTCTGTTTGGCTATCAGCGTGTTTAGCTCTCCATTAATTAGTCTCGAGAGAAGAAAACCGGAATTACTATAAACTGATCCAGAAGAAGCGATCGTCACACTATCCACCTAAGTTCACACACTACATTTTCATTTTCGTATTAATAAAATTTGTTCGTAGTTTCTTACACTTTGTATTTAGTACAGTTATTCCTAAATTTAAGCTCAGCCGGTATACATTCAACACTTTATCACAATACTTCACAAAACGTAATATGTTTCACAATATTTCACAAAACGTAGTATGTTTCACAATACTTCACAAAATGTAGTGTTTTTCACAATACTCCATATATCGTAGAATTAGTTGTTCCATGATAACAATATACTTAGATGAGCAATATGGAAACTATAATGGCGCTAACAATAAAAATTGCAGTGTTTCTAACAATAAACTGTGTTAGTAGCATATCAATTCATGGATGTTTGTTTCACAGTTCCTGCATATAAAAATCTATCATATTTAAATAAATTTGTTGGTTTGTTTGTTTGGAATTAAGCACAAAGCTACACACTGGACTATCTGTGCTCTGCCCACCACGGGTATCGAAACCCAGTTTCTAGCGTTGTAAGTCCGCAGACATACCGCTGTGTCACTGGGGGGCATTTAGATAAATATATCAATATTAGAAAACTACTTGTCATCCCCTTACCCATGTGAAGAGCTACCCTCTTTAACAGCGCATTATATAACATAAGATAACGTTTTGGGACAGCATGGGACCTATTGGTCCATCTCGGCTGTTCCATTCTCTAAACTAAATTAAAATAATTTAAAACAAATCTTTTCCCTTATCATTCATGTACTTGTCAAGCTTTTTCTTAAACTCACTTAAATTTACTGCCTCTACAACATACAAAGGCAACCCATTCCAAAGGCCAACCATCCTGTTAGAAAAATGAAACTGTCTTAACTGAAGATGACTCCTACCTTGCCAAAATATATATTTGTGTCCCATAGTCTTACTCTTCTCACTGTTAGATATGAAAAAGATGATACATCAACACCGTCAATTCCCTTTACAATCTTAAACACCTCAATCAGATCCCTCCTATCTCTTCTTTTTTCAAGAGAAAACAGTTTGAGAGATTTCAGCCTGTCTTCGTATGACAACCCCTCCATCCCAGGCACCATTTTAGTAACCCTTCTTTGAACCCTTTTCTATAATCCAATGTCTTTCTTAAGGTAAGGAGCCCACAGATTGCGAGTCAAGCGTCCTAATCACCTGGCCATGCAGGGCCCAAAATGTAATAAGAATTTGTGATATCAAATATAAATGTGAAATATTTAACGCAATGATAAAGTTATTTGATAATGAATAATTATTATTGTAATATATGCACTTTCTTTATGGCTTTTTTATGTTTCTGGAAAATAAAAATGTTTAGATTATTTTTTGACTGTTCTTCTATGCTACAATAGATTCAGAATACACATACTGACATGGTCATCTAGAATACATCAACCTAATAACCAGATTAAAGCCGGGTGCTTTCGTTAGTTTCAAATAAAAGGGTGGAGGTTGGGAGCTCAGTAGTAGTTAAGGGTAGCTCTACTGTAAGAATATTATATTATTGTTATTGTTTATAATACTAATTAAAAGGGCGGAGGTTGTGAGATTTATTTTGTAGAATATTTACCGGGTCGGTTTAATTCCAGATCAAAGTTATTTCTAAATATTAAGGGTTACTGCCTTCCCACAACTGGCTGCAAATAGCGAAAGACAGTTGGAGTTGTGACGTTGTGGGTTCAAGCAGTCAACTCCTAACTCTTAACTGATTCTCCCTAGTTGCTGGCAAGTTTTTCATCAGCGTTTGCATTTTGCCTGATAGATGGAATATTCCCCAAAGCATTTGGGTGCTATGAGCACAGGCATTATCCTTTATGACTTGAGGACGACAGTAAGGAATGGTAGCAGAGGTGTGGTTTTGAGTTTCAGTTTTATTATGTTGTTTCTAGTTTCAAGACGAATGCATATTAAAAATCTCTAATCCTTTTTATTTTGTTTATTTTTTTACTGAACAGTCTTTATTTAACTTACTCTTCATCCTTTAACTCTATACTACTTTCAAGTATAAAAATTTGCCATTAATAGCGTTATCGTTTCTTTAGATTACTTTCAGTTTACTTAAGATACATCTAAAACCTATACTTATGGATATATATATAACTTGAATCCTTTATTTTGTACCAAACTGATACTTATTTAACCAGTTTCATAGTATCACAGGCTACTCTTCAATATAGAAAACTGTTTTGAATAACCTTTATGTTTCGTTCGAGTTATTCACAGTTTACTTAAGTTAATTATATGTATATATATATATATTGTTTTACATAAAATAATTCGGGATTTTCACTCAAGAAGCACTTTATCTCACTCAAAACTTACAGTTTAAGAATTTTTGAGTGTTATGTTTGGTGCTCAGGAGATATTTCGCCTAAAAACAGGGCTCATCAGGCCGGCTAGTATACGACAGGCATATTAGTGATCGGGATGTGATTAATTACTTGAGCTGTTTTAATGTGAACTACATTAAGTAGGTGAACTGTTATTTTATCAATTTTATTTTTGAGTCATTACAAATCGGAATTTGGTTTGTAATTATTATTAACTTCCAATTATTTATTTAAACAACGAATTATTAATTAGTAGTTATTAACTTTTCTTTAATTTACTTGAATTAAAATCAGAAGAATTAGTAAACCAGTTAGCTAGACTTCTTTATCCTGGAGCGAGTCAAGTGACTACAGCTTTAACTGGAGAACACTACATTAGTAATTATAAGAACTTATGAGAGAAAGTAATATTGTTTATTTGTTTTAGAGCAAAGCCAAATTGAGCTATCTGCTGTGACCACTGCGGGAAATCGAACTTCAGATATTAACGTTGCTAGTGCGTAGAGGTACCGCTGTCCCACTGGGGGACAAAAGAGAAAGTAAAGGATGTTATAATTTCATTCTTAATTTTAGAGAAAACATCGCTTGAAGAAAAATAGCCTCATCTCACGAATCCATCACTGACATACAACATTCACGATTTTGGCAAGTAACAAAGCATATAATGCGTAACAGATATAAATACGTTCAATGTGATTGCACTGACTTTTAATCTGCTGATAGTTACAGTTTTTTATTGGATTTTGCTTAAAGCTACACGAAGGTTACCACCTTAAGCCACTATGAAAGTTGAACTGATAAATAAGACGGAAGGCAGCTAATCAACCCCACTCCGGCCAAATCTTGGACTGTCCTTGTCTGACCGAACAGTGAAATTTGACTACTCATTTTGGAAGGCAGCTAATCAACCCCACTCGGGCCAAATCTTGGACTGTCCTTGTCTGACCGAACAGTGAAATTTGACTACTCATTTTGGAAGGCAGCTAATCAACCCCACTCGGGCCAAATCTTGGACTGTCCTTGTCTGACCGAACAGTGAAATTTGACTACTCATTCCTATTAAGCGTGAAATGCGATTTTTTATTTTATTTTATTTTTTTAATGGGATGGTAACAGAACAGGAATCACGTAGCCTCGGCTCGCTAACCACCGGGCTGCTCTCGACACAACCGTATTCTTTATGTTAAGATCAACAACACTATTCTCTTAAAATAATTCGAATCAAACATGTCAAGGAACACGGCAATCTTCAATATATTTCCAAATTTTTTTATCAGCAAAATTATGTTTTATAGTATACTACAATTATAAACAAAATCTGTTGAGTAATGTATTTTTTCATAACTATGCATTACTGTTATTTTCTCTTTTACTGAAGATATTTCGGTTTTAAATTTTTAATCTTTTGTTCTACCTTAAGAGCATAATTACATTTTCAGAAATAGTCAATATATATTTTTTTTATATCTGCCACCTTTATTCAGAACAAAACATCTTCAACTGAGTGTATGATTTTATTTCATGGAAGTTGCGTTTGAAACTAATAAAACACAGTGGCTATTGTCTTTAAATCTTTTCGAGAAGGGTTATTTCATTTTTTAAGACAAGATTTGTAATAATATTTCTGGAGTTTACATTGCCCAATGATATTATTGTTGTAATATTTATATTTATAGCTAAACAACTAATTCTTACTTTAGCAGAATCACGAGCATATTATACAAGCAAGTATAGGAAGAACTTTAGATTGGACGCATATTGGAAACGTGGTATCATATTAGCGAAGACAAAGAACGTTTAGTTTGCGTTCTGCCTTTCTACACGCTTGTGTCTTTCACGTGCACTTCCGTGGCTCGTCCATCCGGAAGTCCGTGTATTCTGAGGAAAGTTAAGACCGACTATTGAACGACTATGTACGCCGATATCTGTATATGCTACAAAATGAAATATTTTGAAAAAAAGGGAAGTCGCCAATATATTATGATAGTGTCAAGAAGATTCTACTATGATTTTTATAAACAGCCATGATCATACTATGGTTTTTAATTGAAGTTATATATGTAAAAACAGGACTTAAAAAGTCCATAAGAATCGTATTTTATGGTGTGGGTTGAAGGGAAGGCTTAGATCGAATAAGTACACGACATCACTAAGCCATCAAAGCAACGGTAACCTAAAGCCTTACTGATATGCATTAAATATTTTAAGGAAGTAGCGAAAATATGTCGTTGAACATAAATTGAACTCAAACATAATTATTCTGAATTTGACTATAACCACTTGCTTGTCGTTACAATAAATTTGTTTCTTTTTCTTCCTCTTTACATAAAAATACACTCATATTTAATAATATATCCTACCAGCCCTACTTTACCAAAAAAATTAAAACATTTTTTTTCTCTTACAATGACAGATGTTTCCAAATTTTGCAATGTGCCCATCTGACTTTGTTGTTAAGATTTTTCTTGTTCTATGATATGACAGTTTCCACCCATTTTTCATTGTGAACTATCTAACCGAAACTAGGTACACTTAGTAGAAAGAAAAGTTGCTCAAATATAAATAATAATACAAAGTTTATTTATTTATTCGATTACAACATTTCGGACGGCGATATTCTTCAGGTGTGTTGTTGTATAGTTAAACGACAAAATCATTTTTGTATTTCAAATTATAAGCAATATTATAATGTTATGTGAGGTAAATGACCACGTTAAAATGACGCATCTATTACATAAAATAATAAAATGCTGCTTAGAAAAGGTTTATTAGATAAAAATAAAAGAGAAACAAAAAGGTATATGACAGAATGGAACTGATAAAATAAAGACAATATACAAAATACCACACACTCATTATACTGAAATTATAAAATACACTTTCAAGAATTGGGTAACAATATTCACATTTCGAAAGCATATTAATATTATTAAAATTTCGTTCTTTAAATATTTATCCCAAATTACTGCCTTTGTACCAAAATGAAACTGACAAGTGGTCTTTAATAACAGAAGGGTTTCTAAAGTCAATAAACAGAGGCCGGAGAGCAAAGCTAGTACCTGTTAAACGTAGTTCTACTAATATGGCAAAGCAAATGTTTTCATCAAATGATATATAGTTTCTAAGCTGACGAATAATAATCTGTTGTTTGTCCACAGACGCGAAATTACGTCACACTAAGGCTGATAATAATTTTAATTCTACTCTCCTTAGTGGCCCAATACGACTGATATAAATAGCATTTTAACTAAGACTTTATGTATTATAACCCAGATGGACTGTTTTCAGCGAATAGCCTCGTCCCCAACTATGTATAAGAGAGTTAATAACAAAGATAGCACGCTTGATTATAATTTTATTTTATCTTCCTAGACATTGTAACACAACAATATAACGCATTTCCTACCATGTTGGTAAGAGCAGTTTCATATCTACTTTCCATTAGAGTATTACAGAGTTAGTAGCAAAGATGGTCACACTTTATTATAATGCTTTGTTTTCTTAGATATCATAACACAACACCATAACGCATTTCCTACCATACGTGTAAGAGCAACCTTATATTTACTTCCCATTAGAACGTTACATTCAGAGTTAGCAGCATAGATAATCACTCGTGATTATTACGCTTTTTTTTTCCTAGACATCATAATACAACAATAAAACTTCGAGATTAAAAGAAGCAAATTAAAAGTTTTGTCACGTGTTCCTTGTAGATTACTATTTTAACATTAGTTCTCTTAGAAGAAAGTCTTCATAAATGTTTGTGAAATAGCTTTTGATATATATGTTTTTCTATAATAAAACATACACGTACTACTTTCATCTTTATGAATCTGTGGACTATTTTGAGCGCCAAGAAAATGACGATTTTTTTCCACAGACCTATCTTGTTTCGCTAATTTTTATATATAAAAGATAAATTTTAAGTGTTTGCTGGACTTTCCTTCTTAAGTTTAGATCTGATGCATATTTAATGAATTAAAATAGATTCGTAGTATAATGTACATTAACAGGTTATTTTGTACATACTTCACATGGATCTTTTAAATTTAATTAGGTTAGTTGGTTGGTTTCTAAGCACAAAAACTACACAATGGATTATATATGATCTGCCCACCACGGGTATCGAAACCTAATTTTTAACGTTGTAAACACACAGACTTACCGCTGAGCCGTAGGGGCTAATGATAATAGGAGCGAAACAATTTACAATAACGGGTTACAAGAGCTTAACAATATTGAAACTAAATCACAAAACTTCCTCGTTTTCACAAATAGAAAACAGAACAGTTGTTTTTTTACAGTTCTATATTTTTTCTTGTTTAAACTGCTGTTTCTGTGCTGCTCTGTGATTAGAGATTTCAACACAAGTTTTTAAGACCCGACTTTATTAAAAGTAAGTCAGTTACCGAAACAATTGTCCGCAAAACATGGGAGGAATCTAGATTTGAAACAACATATTTATTTACTATGTTCAATTTGAATGATTAAATACGAAGATGCAACCAAGTGACAGGCTTTATTATAGAGAACAAAGTTAGCCTATTAACTTCCATTGCCCACCAGTGGCACAGTGGTATGTCTGCGGACTTACAACGCTAGAAACCAGGTTTCGATACTCGTGGTGGGCAAAGCACAGATATCACATTCTGTAGCTTTGTGGTTAAATTCAAACAAACAAACAAATTAACTTCCACCACGGTAAATCAAAAGAGATGTGGTCTTACTTGAGTTTAATATACTTGTGTAGCTTACGGTTGAGGTATATTTCAAAACATTTCAATCTACTGGCCTTACATTTCAAAACATTATCTGAATGTATCCATCTTTTACTACTATGAACAAAGGTCGATGTTTCTATCGCCTTCTGAAGTCCATCAATGACACATCGGTAAATCGGAAGGCTTGTAACGATAAAAACCGAGTTTCAATACCTGTGATGGACACAGCACAGATAGACCGTTGTGTAGATTTGTGCTTAACTACAAAATAAAAACACCAAATACTGTCTGATTTACTTTATTTCAAAGTTATCTGATATATTGAGATTAATATCCAGGGTTCTCCAATAAAGTTCTTTAATGTGTACATCATATCTTGTGAAAGAACGTTAATGTTTCTAGAAAAACCCTTAAAGTAGCTCTAGCCAATTATAGATGGAAACGGTTATGCAAACTTTTTAGTTATTTCAATCGCTAATTTTAGTTTCGTAAAGGTTAACAGAAATTATACATTTATATAAAGACTGTTAGCTACTGACTTATATCAGCTTATTCTACCGACGAATCTAACAGGGTCCAACAAGGTTCTTAAGTGATGAGAAGTGGACTGGCTAGTGCTAATTTATTTTTGTTGCTGTTTTTTGTTGTTGTTTTCTTCATAAAAGTACACTGATTGAAAGAACACTTCAGTTTCTTCCGGCCATAATATATATGTTGATGATATTTTCGTATCTTTAATTTATTTAATCGCGTATCCCAGTTAATTCACTATCTCAACAGCAAACTCAAGTAGCACTGGTTCTGAATAGGACCGTTTGTCTCTTTTTTCGAGATGGTGAATTGACTTCTGAACTTTACGTTTTAAGATAAATAACGGTAAGAAAAAAATACTACAACTTTTGATAGGTTTAAAGTCACGAGTATTTATTATTTCTGTCACTATTGTGATATTGATTCACCTGTTCTCTAATAAACAGAAAAATTGTAATTAAGTTTAATGTACATAATTTCGAAATATCTGTTCCATATTTCATGCATATACTATTGAATTGATTATATTGCAAACATTCTATTAATAGTTAACGGCTTAACCTTCAGTGAATACATTCAAACCAGGACAACCACAATAAACACACTTTACAATAGGGGCACTGCACAAGTTAAGTTACTCATCAATAAACAATATCATAATTGGGAAACATTCTGTAACTCAACTGACACCAACGTCAAACCAACCACATTCTGGAGTAAAATAAGATCTGTAAACAAAACAAACAACATAGGAGGAATTATATTTATGTAAATAATATCAATAAAATTTGTATTAATAGTTAACGGCTTAACCTTCAGTGGTATTATATTTATGTAAGTAATATCAATAAAATTTGTATTAATAGTTAACGGCTGAACCTTCAGTGGTATTATATTTATGTAAGTAATATCAATAAAATTTGCATCGTTGATTTAATTATTACGAAAGGTGAGACCAATCATTTCT